>NC_086446.1:685330811-685473311 GCF_028390025.1 Pseudophryne corroboree
ACTACAAGCAATTAATTGCCACAGGAGAGTGCTGTAAATTGTTTGATTTACAAAATGTCAATTTTACTACCAGAGCAGGAAAATGTGTGAATGGATAAGTACGGTATATATTCTTCAGGCCTAACAACCTGGAGCATGTTCAATCTGAGCAGATGTAGCTAGACTTTGTCTGATTGGATGCAGTAGTTGGCCAATCAACTTGAGCGGACATCATGGTTAATTTCTGCTTAGATAAAAAATTCTCCACACTTGCATTATAAAGAGGGCTGCTACTGTATGATGTAACTTCATTCTTGGAGCCAGACGGTGTTAAATATGACATACGCAATTCAACAGAGTATATACTGGTTGTCAGGAATCTAGTGATTGTATTAAATAAACTTTGGTGGGCTACATCTGGACACACTGACCCCCCACCCCATCCCTCCCGTTTTGGCAACCATGTGGTATTCACACACAGAATAATTTTCACCTATTTTATTACCTTACACTAACATGAGATATTGATGGAGGTGTGAAAGAAAAGCTCAGAGGGACTGATGAACATACTCCTGTAGAAGCAGCCTACCTTGCTTGTACTGATTCAGAGGTGGGCGTAAAGAGCAAGTGATTCTGGGTAAAACGACATTGCACTGAAGGTGTGGCAGATGTAAAATGTGCAGAGATTTAGGTTTCAGAAGGGCTTGTCCAATCTCATATCTAAATTGCAGTGTAAAAATAAAGCTGTCCAGCATTTGTGGGCTACATGCAGAAGTAGCCAGTATTTACCCTGCATGCAAAAAAATCAAAATACATTGTGTTTGCACCCCTTACATTGCAACATGGTATACCTAGATGTACAGGTACTTGCTAATTTTTTGGAATACTCCCACCTCAGAATCAGGCCCATAATGAGTACAGTATGTGCCAAAACTGAACATAAGTACAGGCAGAGTCTATAAGTATTCCAGTCACATTTACACTTACTACTGAACAGGCAAGACTGGGTTCTTATAGGGAATTGTAACATAGGTAACATTTAATGAGGGTGTGCCATCGAAGGCAGGCTATGTAGAATTGGGTCATACATGCCGACACTTTGGGAGCAGCTAGGTCGGCTCACCAGGAGATGGGGCTGCGCAACAGGGGGCGGGCCGCGGGCGTGGAGATGCAATTGCAGCCCCGCCCCTGGCTAGGTAATGCCTCCATTACCGGCATTGCAAGGCAGGGGCATGGCTACAATTATGCAAATTGCGTCCTCACCCCACCCACTGTTCCTGGCTGGCAGAAAAGTGCAGGCAGCTGCGGAGGTAAGCACGGGTGTGCGGGGGGTGCCGCAAGTTGAGGCAGACTTGCCTACTTTTCTGGGTGACTTTTCGGGAGCCTCCCGGCCATTCCGGGAGAGTAGGCAAGTATGAGTTGGGTGTACATACACCTTTTTCCAGGCGTACGAGTTACACCTAGTATACAGATGTAGCCATGCTCATTCAGCCTGCGTAAGGGCGCCTACGTACGCCGAGCTACATCTGTATTCCTATGGGCACGCATACTTAGACACATGCTTGCATCCTATTTGTGGGCACACTGGCCGCACCTACATTGCAGCGTATAGGCCGAGCTGCAGGCTGGATGAGCGTGGCTACATCTGTAGGATAGGAGCAAGTACGCACAGATGGTGAGGATGGGCAGTAAATCAAGTGTACATATAGGGGCTAGGTACATTGTAAGACACATACAGTACAAGTCTGCTTAGAGTATACTGCTCCATTTCTTCCCATCTCTGCCTCAATCAGCCCCAAGGTGTATGCGTTTCGCAGTACTGGACCTTGTGCATAACCGTCTCTGTAGAGAAACTTGTTTCATTTCCAAAGTAACCCTTCTATTCACCAGGTAATTTGCCTTAATATACAACAGGCTCAGTACATATCCATCTTCAGAAAAGGGCGACAAAATAATAAACCACTTGTATTATGCATTTTCAGATTCATGCTTTCCAAATTTGTAAAAAAACAAAACAAAAACCACAAAAAACTTTAAGTTGGGGTATTCCATGTCCCCCAGGTGTCTCTCTAGCACTCCTCAAGTGCTAGACATCCTGGTGCTAAGTCTGCAGTGCACAGAGGCAGTAGGGACGGAGTGCACACAGGCAGTAGTGATGGGGTGCACACAGGCAGTAGTGATGCGGTGCATACAGGTAGTAGTGATGGAGTGCACACAGGCAGTAGTGATGGAGTGCACACAGGCAGTAGTGATGCGGTGCACACAGACAGTAGTAATGGGGTGCACACAGGCAGTAGTGATGCGGTGCACACAGGCAGTAGTGATGCGGTGCACACAGGTAGTAGTGATGGAGTGCACACAGGCAGTAGTGATGGGGTGCACACATGCAGTAGTGATGCGGTGCACACAGGCAGTAGTGATGCGGTGCACACAGGCAGTAGTGATGCGGAGCACACAGGCAGTAGTGATGCGGAGCACACAGGCAGTAGTGATGGGGTGCACACAGGCAGTAGTGATGCGATGCACACAGGTAGTAGTGATGGAGTGCACACAGGCAGTAGTGATGGGGTGCACACAGGCAGTAGTGATGGGGTGCACACAGGCAGTAGTAATGGGGTGCACACAGGCAGAAGTGATGGGGTGCACACAGGCAGTAGTGATGCGGAGCACACAGGCAGTAGTGATGCGGTGCACGCAGGCTGTAGTGATGGAGTGCACACAGGCAGTAGTGATGGCGTGCACACAGGCAGTTGTGATGTGGTGCACCCAGGCAGTAGTGATGCGGTGCACCGAGGCAGTAGTGATGCGGTGCACCCAGGCAGTAGTGATTGGGTGCACCCAGGCAGCAGTGATTGGGTGCACCCAGGCAGTAGTGATGCGGTGCACCCAGGCAGTTGGGATGCGGTGCACACAGACAGTAGTGATGGAGTGCATATAGGCAGTAGTAATGCGGTGCACACAGGCAGTAGTGATGCGATGCACACAGGCAGTAGTGATGCTGTGCACACAGACAGTAGTGATGGGGTGCACACAGGCAGTAGTGTTGGAGTGCACCCAGGCAGTTGTGATGCGGTGCAACCAGGCAGTTGTGATGCGGTGCACACAGACAGTTGTGGTGGGGTGCACACAGGCAGTAGTGATGGGATTCACACAGGCAGTAGTGTTGGAGTGCAAACAGGCAGTTGTGCTGGGGTGCACACAGGCAGTTGAGATGGGGTGCACACAGGCAGTAGTGATGCGGTGCACACAGGCAGTAGTGATGCGGTGCACACAGGCAGTAGTGATGCGGTGCACACAGGCAGTAGTGATGGGGTGCACACAGACAGTAGTAATGGGGTGCACACAGGCAGTAGTGATGGGGTGCACACAGGCAGTAGTGATGCGGAGCACATAGGCAGTAGTGATGCGGTGCACGCAGGCTGTAGTGATGGAGTGCACACAGGCATTAGTGATGCGGTGCACCGAGGCAGTAGTGATGCGGTGCACCCAGGCAGTAGTGATTGGGTGCACCCAGGCAGCAGTGATTGGGTGCACCCAGGCAGTAGTGATGCGGTGCACCCAGGCAGTTGGGATGCGGTGCACACAGACAGTAGTGATGGAGTGCATATAGGCAGTAGTGATGCGGTGCACACAGGCAGTAGTGATGCGGTGCACACAGGCAGTAGTGATGCGGTGCACACAGGCAGTAGTGATGCGGTGCACACAGACAGTAGTGATGGGGTGCACACAGGCAGTAGTGTTGGAGTGCACCCAGGCAGTTGTGATGCGGTGCACCCAAGCAGTTGTGATGCGGTGCACACAGACAGTAGTGATGGGGTGCACACAGGCAGTAGTGATGGGATGCACACAGGCAGTAGTGATCCGGTGCACACAGGCAGTAGTGATGCGGTGCACACAGGCAGTAGTGATGGGATGCACACAGGCAGTAGTGTTGGAGTGCAAACAGGCAGTTGTGGTGGGGTGCACACAGGCAGTTGAGGTGGGGTGCACACAGGCAGTTGAGGTGGGGTGCACACAGGCAGTAGTGATGCGGTGCACACAGGCAGTAGTGATCCGGTGCACACAGGCAGTAGTGATGCGGTGCACACAGGCAGTAGTGATGGGATGCACACAGGCAGTAGTGTTGGGAGTGCAAACAGGCAGTTGTGGTGGGGTGCACACAGGCAGTTGTGGTGGGGTGCACACAGGCAGTAGTGATGCGGTACACACAGGCAGTAGTGATGCGGTACACACAGGCAGTAGTGATGGCGTGCACACAGACAGTAGTGATGGGGTGCACACAGGTAGTAGTGATGGGGTGCACACAGGTAGTAGTGATGGGGTGCACACAGGTAGTAGTGATGGGGTGCACACAGGCAGTAGTGATGCGGTGCACACAGGCAGTAGTGATGCTGTGCACACAGACAGTAGTGATGGGGTGCACACAGGCAGTAGTGTTGGAGTGCACCCAGGCAGTTGTGATGCGGTGCACACAGACAGTAGTGATGGGGTGCACACAGGCAGTAGTGATGGGATGCACACAGGCAGTAGTGTTGGAGTGCAAACAGGCAGTTGTGGTGGGGTGCACACAGGCAGTTGTGGTGGGGTGCACACAGGCAGTAGTGATGCGGTACACACAGGCAGTAGTGATGCGGTACACACAGGCAGTAGTGATGGCGTGCACACAGACAGTAGTGATGGGGTGCACACAGGTAGTAGTGATGGGGTGCACACAGGTAGTAGTGATGGGGTGCACACAGGCAGTAGTGATGCGGTGCACACAGACAGTAGTAATGGGGTGCACACAGGCAGTAGTGATGTGGTGCACCCAGGCAGTAGTGATGCGGTGCACCGAGGCAGTAGTGATGCGGTGCACCCAGGCAGTAGTGATTGGGTGCACCCAGGCAGCAGTGATTGGGTGCACCCAGGCAGTAGTGATGCGGTGCACCCAGGCAGTTGGGATGCGGTGCACACAGACAGTAGTGATGGAGTGCATATAGGCAGTAGTGATGCGGTGCACACAGGCAGTAGTGATGCGGTGCACACAGGCAGTAGTGATGCGGTGCACACAGGCAGTAGTGATGCGGTGCACACAGGCAGTAGTGATGCGGTGCACACAGACAGTAGTGATGGGGTGCACACAGGCAGTAGTGTTGGAGTGCACCCAGGCAGTTGTGATGCGGTGCACCCAAGCAGTTGTGATGCGGTGCACACAGACAGTTGTGGTGGGGTGCACACAGGCAGTAGTGATGGGATGCACACAGGCAGTAGTGTTGGAGTGCACACAGGCAGTTGTGGTGGGGTGCACACAGGCAGTTGAGGTGGGGTGCACACAGGCAGTTGAGGTGGGGTGCACACAGGCAGTAGTGATGCGGTGCACACAGGCAGTAGTGATCCGGTGCACACAGGCAGTAGTGATGCGGTGCACACAGGCAGTAGTGATGGGATGCACACAGGCAGTAGTGTTGGAGTGCAAACAGGCAGTTGTGGTGGGGTGCACACAGGCAGTAGTGATGCGGTACACACAGGCAGTAGTGATGCGGTACACACAGGCAGTAGTGATGGCGTGCACACAGACAGTAGTGATGGGGTGCACACAGGTAGTAGTGATGGGGTGCACACAGGTAGTAGTGATGGGGTGCACACAGGCAGTAGTGATGCGGTGCACACAGACAGTAGTAATGGGGTGCACACAGGCAGTAGTGATGGGGTGCACACAGGCAGTAGTGATGCGGAGCACACAGGCAGTAGTGATGCGGTGCACGCAGGCAGTAGTGATGGCGTGCACACAGGCAGTTGTGATGTGGTGCACCCAGGCAGTTGTGATGTGGTGCACCCAGGCAGTAGTGATGCGGTGCACCCAGGCAGTAGTGATGCGATGCACCCAGGCAGTAGTGATGCGGTGCACCCAGGCAGTAGTGATTGGGTGCACCCAGGCAGCAGTGATTGGGTGCACCCAGGCAGTTGTGATGCGGTGCACCCAGGCAGTTGTGATGCGGTGCACACAGACAGTAGTGATGGAGTGCATATAGGCAGTAGTGATGCGGTGCACACAAGCAGTAGTGATGCGGTGCACACAGGCAGTAGTGATGCGGTGCACACAGACAGTAGTGATGGGGTGCACACAGGCAGTAGTGATGGGATGCACACAGGCAGTAGTGTTGGAGTGCAAACAGGCAGTTGTGGTGGGGTGCACACAGGCAGTTGTGGTGGGGTGCACACAGGCAGTAGTGATGCGGTACACACAGGCAGTAGTGATGCGGTACACACAGGCAGTAGTGATGGCGTGCACACAGTAGTGATGGGGTGCACACAGGTAGTAGTGATGGGGTGCACACAGGTAGTAGTGATGGGGTGTACACAGGCAGTAGTGATGTGGTGCACACAGACAGTAGTGATGCGGTGCACGCAGGCTGTAGTGATGGAGTGCACCCAGGCAGTAGTGATGGGGTGCACACAGGTAGTAGTGATGGGGTGCACACAGGCAGTAGTGATGTGGTGCACACAGACAGTAGTAATGGGGTGCACACAGGCAGTAGTGATGGGGTGCACCCAGGCAGTAGTGATGGCGTGCACACAGGCAGTAGTGATGGCGTGCACACAGGCAGTTGTGATGTGGGGCACCCAGGCAGTTGTGATGTGGTGCACCCAGGCAGTAGTGATGCGGTGCACCCAGGCAGTAGTGATGCGGTGCACCCAGGCAGTAGTGATTGGGTGCACCCAGGCAGTAGTGATGCGGTGCACCCAGGCAGTTGTGATGCGGTGCACACAGACAGTAGTGATGGAGTGCATATAGGCAGTAGTGATGTGGTGCACACAGGCAGTAGTGATGCGGTGCACACAGGCAGTAGTGATGGGGTGCACACAGGCAGTAGTGATGCGGTACACACAGGCAGTAGTGATGGCGTGCACACAGGCAGTTGTGATGTGGTGCACCCAGGTAGTTGTGATGTGGTGCACCCAGGCAGTAGTGATGCGGTGCACACAGGCAGTAGTGATGCGGTACACACAGGCAGTAGTGATGGCGTGCACACAGGCAGTTGTGATGTGGTGCACCCAGGTAATTGTGATGTGGTGCACCCAGGCAGTAGTGATGCGGTGCACCCAGGCAGTAGTGATGCGGTGCACCCAGGCAGTAGTGATTGGGTGCACCCAGGCAGTAGTGATGCGGTGCACCCAGGCAGTTGTGATGCGGTGCACACAGACAGTAGTGATGGAGTGCATATAGGCAGTAGTGATGCGGTGCACACAGGCAGTAGTGATGCGGTGCACACAGGAAGTAGTGATGGGGTGCACACAGGCAGTAGTGATGTGGTACACACAGGCAGTAGTGATGGCGTGCACACAGGCAGTTGTGATGTGGTGCACCCAGGTAGTTGTGATGTGGTGCACCCAGGCAGTAGTGATGCGGTGCACCCAGGCAGTAGTGATGCGGTGCACCCAGGCAGTAGTGATGCGGTGCACCCAGGCAGTAGTGATTGGGTGCACCCAGGCAGTAGTGATGGGGTGCACCCAGGCAGTTGTGATGCGGTGCACACAGACAGTAGTGATGGAGTGCATATAGGCAGTAGTGATGCGGTGCACACAGGCAGTAGTGATGCGGTGCACACTGGCAGTAGTGATGGGGTGCACACAGACAGTAGTGATGCGGTGCACACAGGCAGTAGTGATGCGGTACACACAGGCAGTAGTGATGGCGTGCACACAGGCAGTAGTGATGGCGTGCACACAGGCAGTTGTGATGGGGTGCACCCAGGCAGTTGTGATGGGGTGCACCCAGGCAGTAGTGATGGGGGTACACACACAGTAGTGATGGGATGCAAACTGGCAGTAGTGATGGGGTGCAGACAGGCAGTGTGATTGGGTGCACACAGGAAGTAGTGATGGGGTGCACACAGGTAGTAGTGATGGGGTGCACCCAGGCAGTTGTGATGTGGTGCACCCAGGCAGTAGTGATGCGGTGCACCCAGGCAGTAGTGATGCGGTGCACCCAGGCAGTAGTGATGCGGTGCACCCAGGCAGTAGTGATTGGGTGCACCCAGGCAGCAGTGATTGGGTGCACCCAGGCAGTTGTGATGCGGTGCACCCAGGCAGTTGTGATGCGGTGCACACAGACAGTAGTGATGGAGTGCATATAGGCAGTAGTGATGCGGTGCACACAGGCAGTAGTAATGGAGTGCATATAGGCAGTAGTGATGCGGTGCACACAGGCAGTAGTGATGCGGTGCACCCAGGCAGTAGTGATTGGGTGCACCCAGGCAGCAGTGATTGGGTGCACCCAGGCAGTTGTGATGCGGTGCACCCAGGCAGTAGTGATGCGGTGCACACAGACAGTAGTGATGGAGTGCATATAGGCAGTAGTGATGCGGTGCACACAGGCAGTAGTGATGCGGTGCACACAGGCAGTAGTGATGCGGTGCACACAGACAGTAGTGATGGGGTGCACACAGGCAGTAGTGATGGGATGCACACAGGCAGTAGTGATGGGATGCACACAGGCAGTAGTGTTGGAGTGCAAACAGGCAGTTGTGGTGGGGTGCACACAGGCAGTTGTGGTGGGGTGCACACAGGCAGTAGTGATGCGGTACACACAGGCAGTAGTGATGCGGTACACACAGGCAATAGTGATGGCGTGCACACAGTAGTGATGGGGTGCACACAGGTAGTAGTGATGGGGTGCACACAGGTAGTAGTGATGGGGTGCACACAGGCAGTAGTGATGCGGTGCACGCAGGCTGTAGTGATGGAGTGCACCCAGGCAGTAGTGATGGGGTGCACACAGGTAGTAGTGATGGGGTGCACACAGGCAGTAGTGATGCGGTGCACACAGACAGTAGTAATGGGGTGCACACAGGCAGTAGTGATGGGGTGCACACAGACAGTAGTGATGCGGAGCACACAGGCAGTAGTGATGCGGTGCACGCAGGCTGTAGTGATGGCGTGCACACAGGCAGTAGTGATGGCGTGCACACAGGCAGTTGTGATGTGGTGCACCCAGGCAGTTGTGATGTGGTGCACCCAGGCAGTAGTGATGCGGTGCACCCAGGCAGTAGTGATGCGGTGCACCCAGGCAGTAGTGATTGGGTGCACCCAGGCAGTAGTGATGCGGTGCACCCAGGCAATTGTGATGCGGTGCACACAGACAGTAGTGATGGAGTGCATATAGGCAGTAGTGATGCGGTGCACACAGGCAGTAGTGATGCGGTGCACACAGGCAGTAGTGATGGGGTGCACACAGGCAGTAGTGATGCGGTACACACAGGCAGTAGTGATGGCGTGCACACAGGCAGTAGTGATGGCGTGCACACAGGCAGTTGTGATGGGGTGCACCCAGGCAGTTGTGATGGGGTGCACCCAGGCAGTAGTGATGGGGGTGCACACACAGTAGTGATGGGATGCAAACAGGCAGTAGTGATGGGGTGCAGACAGGCAGTGTGATTGGGTGCACACAGGAAGTAGTGATGGGGTGCACACAGGTAGTAGTGATGGGGTGCACACAGGTAGTAGTGATGGGGTGTACACAGGCAGTAGTGATGCGGTGCACACAGACAGTAGTGATGCGGTGCACGCAGGCTGTAGTGATGGAGTGCACCCAGGCAGTAGTGATGGGGTGCACACAGGTAGTAGTGATGGGGTGCACACAGGCAGTAGTGATGCGGTGCACACAGACAGTAGTAATGGGGTGCACACAGGCAGTAGTGATGGGGTGCACACAGACAGTAGTGATGCGGAGCACACAGGCAGTAGTGATGCGGTGCACGCAGGCTGTAGTGATGGCGTGCACACAGGCAGTAGTGATGGCGTGCACACAGGCAGTTGTGATGTGGTGCACCCAGGTAGTTGTGATGCGGTGCACCCAGGCAGTAGTGATGCGGTGCACCCAGGTAGTTGTGATGTGGTGCACCCAGGCAGTAGTGATGCGGTGCACCCAGGCAGTAGTGATGCGGTGCACCCAGGCAGTAGTGATTGGGTGCACCCAGGCAGTAGTGATGCGGTGCACCCAGGCAGTTGTGATGCGGTGCACACAGACAGTAGTGATGGAGTGCATATAGGCAGTAGTGATGCGGTGCACACAGGCAGTAGTGATGCGGTGCACACTGGCAGTAGTGATGGGGTGCACACAGACAGTAGTGATGCGGTGCACACAGGCAGTAGTGATGCGGTACACACAGGCAGTAGTGATGGCGTGCACACAGGCAGTAGTGATGGCGTGCACACAGGCAGTTGTGATGGGGTGCACCCAGGCAGTTGTGATGGGGTGCACCCAGGCAGTAGTGATGGGGGTACACACACAGTAGTGATGGGATGAAAACTGGCAGTAGTGATGGGGTGCAGACAGGCAGTGTGATTGGGTACACACAGGAAGTAGTGATGGGGTGCACACAGGTAGTAGTGATGGGGTGCACACAGGTAGTAGTGATGGGGTGCACACAGGTAGTAGTGATGGGGTGCACACAGGTAGTAGTAATGTGGTGCACACAGGCAGTAGTGATGTGATGCACACAGGAAGTAGTGATGTGATGTACACAGTATGTAGTGATGCAATGCACACAGGAAGTAGTGATGGAGTGCACACAGGTAGTAGTGTTGGGGTGCACACAGGTAGTAGTAATGCGGTGCACACAGGCAATAGTGATTACATGCACACAGGAAGTAGTGATGTGATGTACACAGGATGTAGTGATGCAATGCACACAGGAAGTAGTGATGCGGTGCACACAGGAAGTGTTATCCATTAAGCATTTCCTATATTGCCCTCATAACTATCAGTATCCTATTTAAAAAAAATATGTACAAAAAAGTGCTGCAACTGATATTGTGTCCTGTGTTTTTTTGTTCTAATAGTGGACCCACAAAGCTGCAAACACTTCTAAGCATTCCTGTTGTATTGCCTCAATGTCTGCATCTCTACCTTCCCGACACTGCACTGTTGGTAGATGCACAGAATAATGAGGTTCTCACTAGTCTCTTCTTCCCGAGTATAAACAAAGCACATTCCACAATGTTTAGTGGTCCATTGGCTGGATCTTTACAAGTGTCCCTGCAAAGACATTTATTTCTATACTTGGTATGGTAGTAGAAAAATAGGACCTATTAGTCTAAACAACAAGGAAGCCAAAAAAATTATATCATTTCTCTGCACATACTTCATCTGTCTGAAAAGAGATGCATTTTCTGTGATGGTCTCCATAAGTAAAGAATCGTCTGACTGGTCCGTCTAACTGTTGAAAGTTGAGGCTCTCATCCATATTTATGGCTTCAGATTTCTTTGCTGGAAGGTCTAGGCTAAATGTTTATTGCTTTGCATTTAACCACGAGGCTATTGACTCCGCAGCAGGATTTTAAACAACGGCTGTTACGCTGAAAGTTCAATATGACAGAGAGGTACTTGGCTGCAGACTCTTCCACATACTGTAACTCTAACAATGAGCCTGCTCTTAGTAAGGCATACTGCAGGAAGATATTCTCAGTGCATTGCAGTTTTCTGCGAAATAAAGTCATAGTAACAACCTAATAATATTTATGTATTATACCCGCACGTATTTTCACCCTTCCTGAGCGACGTCACTCACTTTCTCAGCAAGTGTGTATGCCGCAGACGTCCAGCAATGTGCGGCTCCGCGGGTCGTTAACGACCCTCGCTGTCGACCGTGCATGCAGCTCAATTTGGACAGCCATCCAAGAGCTGCATGCACGGGACGGCTGGTGCGTGACGTCACTGAGCGATATGAACGTCATATCGCTCAGTGTGTATGCCCGGCCGCCGACTGCCCCGGCCAGGTAGGGTAAACACTAGGCGATGTCGCTCATGGAGCACGTTGCCTAGTGTCTACCCACCTTAACTCTTTCTGCTTCACCTCTTTACCAAAGTGAAGCAGGAAGAAGCAGCACTGAGATATATTAACACCTCAGATGCCGAAGTAGGGGAGTGAAAACTGCCCCCCTTCTGGGATCGCTGCCAGACCCCCACAGCGCATTAGCCTGGTGCTTATACTCTGTGTCTCTCCCTCCAGCCGACTCACTGGGTATGCACAAGATCCCACTACTCTCTCAAGATCTCCTATGCAGGCCGGAGCCGGCAGCCGCCAGTCCCTGCGATGGTGTATGGGCAACGACACCTACAGCTGCTGAAATCGATAGCTGCAGGTGTCGGAATGGTCACTGCCATACATTGAACTGCACATCGGTGCACTATCTTGTGGATAGCAGTGCCGATATAGCCAATTTAGCGCACATCTCCTCCTTAGTACATGCAGAGAAGCAGCGCTGATACCGCTTCTCTCTCGTAACGACTCATCTTACTGTACGTCTACCCCTGTTTTTCCTCCACCTTCTTCCATTCCAATCAGCTAGCATATGTGTGGTAGGGATGGACATCGGAAGCCAATGATTATTAACCATTGATGTTCCTGATTCAATGGAAATACTTTTACTATCGAATAGTGTGTATTCAATGGCTGCCAGCCATCAGATGCAGCTTTCCAATGCCTATCCAATGGCTAAGATCTTTAGTGGTGTCTGCAGCTAAGCTAATGCATGCATGCACACAGCTTTGATTGCTTTGTGCATGCATACATCCAGCAATGTTTATGCCATTGGATGGTCTTGTTGCAATGGCTTGTCATCTCTGTATTTGATGTCTGAAGCCCGAATCAAGCCTTGCCATGCTTCTGGTGTCCAACCCAAATGTGGGTGTGTCTGTGCTCCAGTTGACATAGGGCCTAATTCAGAGTTGATCGCAGCAGCAAATTTGTTAGCAGTTGGGTAAAACCATGTGCACTGCATGGGGGAGGGGGGGGGGGCAGATATAACGTACAGAGAGTTAGATTTGGGTGGGGTGTGTTCAAACTGAAATCTAAATTGCAGTGTCAAAATAAAGCAGCCAGTAGTTACCCTGCACAGAAACAAAATAACCCACCCAAATCTAACTCTCTCTGCACATGTTACATCTGCCCCAGCTGCAGTGCACATGGTTTTGCCCAATTGCTAACAAATTTTCTACTGCGATCAACTCTGAATTACCCCCATAGTCAGTGTGTGTAATGTGTCACTCAGCCAATCGGAGCACAGCTGACACTGCTGAGGAGTTCCTGCACCGATCATTACAGACACAGCAGCTGCAGCAGTATGTACACAGAGAGGAGAGTATATCTTTATATTAACACTGGTGGTCCAGCTAGTTAGGCCAAGTCAGTCTGATAGAGGCCAGCTGAAGTCTGCATGGGACCCACCTCTACAGTAATGATAGTGGGTGGAGCTCCAAAGCCCACCAAAGATATACCCAGCCCCCTGCCAGCCAATCTGATCCAGGTTGCCGCTAGAACCTTCCCCTCCTAGATATCCTGGATCGGAGCCCCACAAAGTGTCTAATGTAATAGGGTCTGGATGAGCCGACTTAATTGTGTCAGGTTTTCTGTCACTTCTGGTTTCCATGTCACCAGATGTAATAGTCAGTGATTGGAGAGTGGTAAGCTAAACTGCCGATAATGTGAAGCAGGTTAAACACACTAATTTGTCATGTCTGTGTTTTTAAGGCTGTCTTTGCTTACAAACATAGTGACCTTGCTCTGATTGTTCAGGGGTAAGAGATTTGTTAGAATACACTGCTTCTAACCAATCAGAAAAGCTACTCTTCGAATCTCAATTGAACCAGCTAACCAATCCAAGGAATATGGACATACCTATAAGATCAGTTCTTTTGTGAGCAGATTTTTGCTTTTTATAGTGTTCAGTCATTGTACTGTTCTAACATGTATTTATATATTGCTAGATTAGTTCGCAGTGCTTTACAATCAAGAACAAACACAGTAATAAAGCAAGTCTGGTTATTAACAAAGAGGTAAGAAGGTGGGTCAGCTCGTTCTGCAATTGTGCTGCGTTTCGTCTGGCCTAGCACACAAGTAACACTTCTCACATGTTACAGCAGGTATGGTTTTGTTTTGTTGTATTACTTGAAGGATGTTGTTGACATTCTGTATTTGAAAATATCTGTGTTCCAGCATTTTGCAATAGTCATGTGCTGGGTTGCATATTTCCTGTTTAACCCAAACAGGAGAGCATAAATTGGGAACATGTTTCTCTTCTTTTTTTTCTTTTGTTTAGAAGTTCAGACTAGAGTCCCCCCTTAAAGGGGGGCACACACGGAGAAATACGTGTTTAAAATCTAAGCAACCTGACTTGTCGTGTGTATGCCCCCCAGCGATAGCGATGCGCGGGGCTATCGCCGGTTCTAGATTGAGCCTGCATGCAGGCACAATCTAGCGGGTCGCTCACTTCAGCGCTGTGTGAAGTGAGCGCCTTCCCCCTGAGCGGGGTGAGAGATGTGTGCTGAGCGGTCTGTGTTAAGATCGCTCACCACACATCTCTCCCGTCAGTACTGGCCTTTAAGCAAACATACATCTTCTCAGCTGTTGTGTCAGCCTGGTTGTAAAGTACTGGCATTATTTACCAGCAAGGCAATTTTCTGCATAAACTGGCACCAAAGGCACCACGCTGAGACTGACACCCAAAACTCCCACATCTTAGTTCCCAGCGGCCTCTTATCTGTCTTAGCGATCTATGTACATAAGCCTTGGAGAGATCTAGAGGGTTATTCAAGTGCGGACCAAAGCGGTAATTGTACACATAGGGGTCAGTGTTTTCGCACTGCGCATGCGTCTGAGCCACAGTGCACACTTGCTGCGACTGATTTGCAAGTGCGGTCGCAGCAAGTTGCAGGTGGTAATGGGAGCGGCCGGGCGAACGCAGGCGTGACATAGCTGTTCAGGCAGTGTTTTCTGTGTGTGCATACATTAACAGCTGTGATCACACTTGCTGCTGAAGAGGCCTGTGCATCCCGGGAGAGCAGCTCAGCCTGCTCTGCATGGCGACCATATGTGGGACAATGTAAGCGATGTTTCAGCAACCATGTGGCGCCATACACAATTGATGCATTTGCAGTGGGCGTTCTTTTGCACGGGTTCGCTTCTGCCCATATTAACATAGAATCGCAATTGCATACGGCAAATTATTGCAACAGGAGTAGTAAGAACAACCGCACCTGAATGACCCCCATAAATTGGACAGAGATAAAGTACCAGCCAACCAGTTCCTAGCTGCCATGTTACAGGCTGTGTTCGAAAAATGACAGGAGCTGGTAGGTTGGCACTTTATCTCTTGGGGCAGCATGTACTAATCCTGCCACACATAGCATCCATACTAATTGCATACTGTATGTACTAACGTATGCGATTAGTACCCCAAAGGACAGCTCTCCCAATAAGAGCTCCCCTTTACAATCAGCGCTGGTCCCTGGACCTCTGGGTTTCGCACCCGGGAGTCCGTTTGCACATGCGCGGAGTGATGTGACGGCTGTGGAGGATGCTGGGAGGGATCTAATTGGATCCCTCTCATCTAGGAATGCGGAAATAAGCACATAGGCTTCTATAGGATGACACCATCCTCAGCGTTGGAGCCCTGGTGTCCATGGCTTAGTACATTTGGAAATACGGTAAAACCCCCCAAAACTATGATTTTACCGCATTTTTGCTTTAGTGTATCCCGTCGCATGGCTTAGTACATAGGGGGTAATTCAGACCTGATCGCTGCTGTGCGTTTTCGCGTAGCGGGCGATCAGGTCCAAACTGCACCTGTGTATTCACCACAATGCGCAGGCGCGTCATACAGGTACAAAGCGGATCGCCGCTCAGCGATGGGTTTGCATGGGCGATCGCAAGGAGATTGACAGGAAGAGGGCGTTTGTGGGTATCAACTGACCGTTTTCAGGGAGTGTCTGGAAAAACACAGGCGTGTCCATGCGTTAGCAGGGAGGGTTCCTGACGTCAATTCCAGTCCCGGACAGGCTGATGTGATCGCAGCGGCTGAGTAAGTCCTGGGCTGCACAGAGACTGCACAAAATCTGTTTGTACAGCTCTGCTACACATGCGTTCGCACACCTGCACAGCTAAAATACACTCCCCCTGTAGGCGGCGACTATCTGATCGCAGCAGTGCAAAAATCGCTTGCTAGCAATCAGGTCTGAATTAGGCCCATAGACCACTGTGCACATAGACTACTTAAATTGTTATCTCTCCCCTTACTTCAATGTCCCTTTGTTTCTTTTCTTTAGGGGAGATTTATCAAACCTTCTATAGATGACAAGTTGAGGTGTTCCCTGTAACAACCAATCAGATCATATATGCCTATTCTCCCGGAAGCTGCTGCAGACTCATGAGTTTTTGGGTAGTTCCACGAACTCCCGAAAGAGTAGGCGGATCTCCCGCATTCCACCTGCTTCTTGGTGAAGCGGGCAGGATGGGAGGATATAATTACGGAAATTGTGGCGCCGTATGGATGGGGCAAGGTCAAATGATTCAAATCGTGTCATTTAGCCCTGCTCTCTCAACAGGAACCCGCAAATTGACACAGGGATCCGCAAATTGCAGCTGTTTTCCATGTTGGGGTACAGCCTAATGATATGGGCCTGGCCCCGCACCCTGAAGTGTACAGCAGCGTCTTCTTTCTGGGCTTCTCCTGGAAAGGAGATATCAAAAGTAAGCAAATATGAATCAGATTCTATCATTTTATAGAATATGCTTGCTAAATGATAGCTAGAATCTTATTGGTTGTTATGGGCGTCTCCTTTACTAGTACTCCTTAGCAGGCATGATAAATCTGTCCCTTAATCTTCTTTTCCCCTGCCCTGTTCTATTACATCTGCCTCCTTGCATCTCCTTCATGTCTCTTCTGTGCACATCCCCTTGTCGCATTTTTCCCACTATAGGGGTCATTCAGACCCGGGTGCATGAGCGTCCCGCAGCGCAGTTTGCTGATGGTGGCAAAATGCGCTTGCACAGCAGGCGCACATCGGAGGTGCAGCCACACACATTACTTTTGCATCCCTGAGGCAGCGGAGCAGCATTGGGGGGGCATGGTGGTCGGGCCAGGACCGTTTGCGGAGCGGCTGCGTGACATCACAAGCCGCAGCCCAATGTATGTACACAGTCACACTACTACTCTTGTAAAAAACTAAGAGGCCGGGTTGAGAAATATTTTGAGGAAAGCAAAGAGATGTACATACAGTAGGTGTAGTATGGTTAATGGCCTTGTGTGTGAGTAAAAGTATTTTATATTGAACACAGTAGGATACAGATAACCAATGGAGGGACTGACAGAACGGATCCGCAGACGACGAACGTCTAGCAAGGAGGATTAGCCTCGCAGCTGCATTCAGAATGGATTTTAGGGGTGAGAGTCTCTCTTTGGGAAGACCAGTAAGAAGACTATTGCAGTAATCAATGCAGGGGGAAAATGAGAGAATGGATTAGAAATGTTTCAAGCCTTGGAGAGAAATAAAGTGGAAAAGTTGCCTAAAGCAACCAATCAACATCTATCTGTTATTTCAAAGACTGTGCTAGACAAAGGACAGTGAGAAGCGGTATTTTGGGTTCCAGACCTTTAGTATCATAATTTTTTTATTTGCGAGTCTGTAATGGAAATATTTCCTTAATTCATGTCCAGATACTAGTTTACCTTATAGATCAGCTTTTATAGTGTATTATTTGAATGTCAAAATTCTTCTGTTCTGGGACAAGCATATACCGGTCTCATTTTGTTAGGTAACATTACCGCTAGCCTGGAGTGATGTCACACAGTTTCACCAGCGTTATAAATCCACAGGGAGGTCAGAGCCTTCTGCTGTGTACATTGCACACATTTAGCTTTGTGTGCAGAAACTGGTCTTTTGGCAGGGAGGGGGCATGAAGGTGTGGGACACTCCACTGTAAAGAACAGTCCATATATCCATGAGTATGTCCTCTCTCTGTATAAGGGTTTAAAATGTCTCACAGCTCATAATATGCTCAGAGTTTGCTCCACGTTTACGATGTTAATCCTTAAATCCAATTCATTTTAAAATCAAGTTTATGAGTCTGTATTAACGTCTATGTTTTTGGCTGATAATATTACAACAGAGAATCCCATGTCTGGTTTATTTCAGTATTCCTCAGTGCAGATACTTCTGTTGTGTACACTTATTAGCTCTGAAGTCTTCCTTAGATTTCTAGCACGTTGCCGAAAATGGAAGTTGCAGCCTATTTTCCCACTGGGCCGTACCATCGTCTACCACTTCCTCTGCTAGTCACCAGTGTTCAATCAGCACCACCCCCTCACCCTTCCTTCCTGCTCTCTGGAAAGTTGGCCTAGGCTGACTCCACTGTAGAGAACGCACAAAGTTCTCCCTAATGTAGCATCACTAAACATATTTAGAACTGCCAGTTATAACACCACACTGGCAATTGGCACGACACACAGTAAAGTACATGACGGTATTTTGCCTGGAGTCGGCCAATGAATTGGTACTGTTGGACCTCTTTGTACTTGGGCTCCCTCCCACTCCCCTGGTAGTTTGTGTTGTCAAACACAATACGTAGTCTAAGTGGAAAAATTGCTGAATAAGGATCAGCAGAAAACAATCTTGTCTTTATAACATGTTTGGCTCTGTCCGACACAGAAAAGCCTTCTCCAAAATGTTTATCCTGGAACGGTCTTCTCTGCCGCCTTTTTATATTGACAGCTTCCAAGGGATGCTTTGCAAGACCTTGGACATACTGAGCGGAGATTCGAGGACTGATCTCTGTGGGGGAGATTTATCAAAGAGGGCAAGTGTT
The DNA here is from genome assembly GCF_028390025.1 of Pseudophryne corroboree. Classification (NCBI taxonomy): domain Eukaryota; kingdom Metazoa; phylum Chordata; class Amphibia; order Anura; family Myobatrachidae; genus Pseudophryne; species Pseudophryne corroboree. The sequence goes on from NC_086446.1 coordinate 685,349,417, forward strand.
GATGGTGCTCATAGCAGCCAATCAGAAACTAGGGGGTATATTTACTAAAGTGTGAGTTTTTAGAAGTGGAGATGTTGCCAATACCAACCATTCAGATTCTACTTAACATTTATCTAGCACCTTCTAGAAGATAATAGTTAACATTTGATTAGTTGCTAGGGGCAACATCTCCACTTCTAAAAATCCACACTTTAGTAAATAGACCCCTAAGTATCATTTCATAGAATGTACTAGATAAATGCTAGCGATAATCTGATTGGTTGTTATGGGCCATACTGCCCCTTTTGCTTTGGTAAATCTCCCCCTGCATGAACAGCGTAGAACTTTCCTGTCACCTTTTTTCTGTCTTTTTTCCCTACACAGAAGCCACACTTGGCTACTGCAAGTGGATTTTGCTGTCATCTTGCAGAGAAACACCAACTTGTCACCTCATATGAAGACAAGCCTCTCTGAAAGACCGTCTTCTTAATCGTAGGGATTACTGATCTAAAACCATTGACCTGTGACATGCAGCAGAATGTGTTTAGAGACTATAATCCGTGTCTCTGGTTTTCCTTTAATATATTGTACTGTTGTAATTTACCCATTGTATGTATTATTTTCTTTATTGGGTATTTTTTAGATGATTGTAAGCTCTGGCTGAGACACTGAGTTAGCGTGAAACCATCTTCAGAAGTATGTTAGCCAGATATTTTGTGAAGGGTCCTTCACATGGAGAATAAACACACGGCATACATTTAGACCGTGGTTGAACTTTTGCTCTCCAGAGAACTGCACTTTGATAAGTAAATATTAGATTGAGTCTAAAAAAAAAAAAACCCAGAATAAAATGCTGTAATGAAATTGGAGCTGCTAAAGACCATTCGCTCTGACTGCAGGATCAGCAAAGAGTTCACATCTGGTCAGTCCAAGAATTGCATCACGTGTAATACCAGCACTTATACCTGACTAAGTATCAATATTTAAATCAGCACTTACCAGCATTAGTGTTGGTAGTATAGGTGTGAGTAGGGTAGGTGTGAGGGTGTATTAGTGTGAGTAGTGTATGTGAGAGTAGGTATTAGTGTGAGTAGAATAGGTGGGAGTACGGTAGGTGTGAGGGTGCATTTGTGTTAGTATTAGGGTGAATAGGGTAGATGGAAAGGGGTATTAGTGTGGGTAGTATAGGTGGGAGTAGGGTGTGTGAGGGTACATTAGTATGGATAGTATAGGGTAGGTGTGAGGGTAGAGTAGTATAGATTGTATAGGTGGGAGTAGAGTAGGTGTGAGGGTACATTAGTATGAATAGTAAGGATGGGAGTAGGGTAGGTGTGTGGGTACATTAGTGTGGGTAGTATAGGTGGGAGTAGGGTGTGTGAGAATACCATAGTATGGATAGTATAGGGTATGTGTGAGGGTACATTAGTATGAGTAGTATAGGTGGGAGTAGGGTAGGTTTGAGGGTGCATTTGTGTTAGTATTGGGGTGAATAGGGTAGATGGAAAGGGGTATTAGTGTGGGTAGTATAGGTGCGGGGAGTTATTGAGTATGTAGTATAGAAGGGAGTAGGGTAGGTCTTAGTGTATTAGTATAGCTGGCAGCAGGGTAGTATAGCTGGCAGCAGGGTAGGTGTGAAGGGGTATTAGTGTGGATTGGTGGGAGTAGGGTAGCTGTGAGGGTGCATTAGTGTGTGGGTAATACAGGTGAGGGTAAAGTAGTTGGGAGGGTGCCTTATAGTGAGTAATATAGTTGGAAGTAGTTTAGGTGTGAGGGAGTATTAGTTTAGGTGTAAAAAGACATTACTGTGGATAGTATAGATCACAGGTTCTCAAACTCGGTCCTCAGGACCCCACACGGTATATGTTTTGCAGATCACCTCACAGAATCGCAAGTGAAATAATTAGCTCCACCTGTGGACCTTTTAAAATGTGTCAGTGAGTAATTAATACACCTGTGCACCTGCTGGGTTACCTGCAAAACATGCACTGTGTGGGGTCCTGAGGACCGAGTTTGAGAACCACTGGTATAGATGAATAGAGTAGGTATTAGGGGATATTATTGTGAGTGTTATAGGTGACAGTAGTGCAAGCTTTATTAAGTCAGTGGGTTTACAGGCAGGAATGTCAGGTGAAGAAGAGGTGCAGATACCTAAAAGAAGGAGTTATGCAGAGTATTTTAAGAATTTTGGCCAGTATTAAGGGTAGCTGAGTGGGTGTCATTTGGATTAGATACTGGAGCATATAGAGAGGCAGCATAAGGATTTGCAGATTATACACTGTGTTGGAGCTGTTAGAGTTGAAACTTACCAAAAAGACCTGTTGGGTGAAAGAGACAGTAACAGGATACTCACAGCCTTGCAGTAAAGGGATATACTATTGAGGCTATTACAAGTCCATTATGACTAGGCTTTCCATACTGTCCCTTTAACCCTCATGAATTACACAGGTTCTGTGTCTGATTAAAACCAGGTGAAATAGAGGCTTGAAGTCAGCCAGCCACAGAACCTGTGTAATTCATAAATGTCCCGTATTAAAGGTATAGTAAGGTAAGCCTAATTATGACTGGTATCTCTGAGAGTGTGCTAGTGTGTCCCTAAGTGTGTTGTGTGTACAGTGCTTTTCCATACCCCCATGCTGGAGACCAAGTATAGGGGCTTCTCTTAGCTTTTATCAGCCATTGTTCTGTCTCTATAAAGACTACGAATGCCTGCTGACCTCCCAATGGATAGCGGGTTTATAGATATGGCTTCTCTCTGTAGAGGAGAAACTAAATAGGGGAAATGTCCTGATCAGTCACAGTAGATCAGTGGCTGAGGAAGCAGGAGGGATAAGTATGTATAAGATGCTTCATCATATCTCTTTTGCAACAGAGCTAAAATGCTTTTTACAGAGTTACAACTAGTTATTGGGTAAATTTATTGTAGGAAATAAGTCTAATTTGCTCAGCAATACTTTAACTATTACACAATGTTCAGTAAGACAATTCTATAAGGAGCTTTTTATTTAGCTATTTTACTGATGTCAATGAAGTTTGGCTAATCCTAAAAACAGATGTCCCCCTGCTGAATGCTGGATACATTAAGTCTACCGCTAATACTATTGGACCTGGCTGGTTTCCCACTGGTATAAGGAAGAGCCCAGCCGCTCTAGAGGGTGAATTATTGCAACACATTATTCTTTACATGACTCCTTTATCTGGGAGCAGCAATGGCTATAGGGTATTTTCTGAACTGTAATCAACAAGTAGGTATGGATTCACATCTGCTGAGCAATCTTTCTGTTTAATCTCCCTTTTTATAGTGGGAACATGGTGGGTATTCAGGGGCGCAACTAGGGAAGCCAATCCCGGGCCATTTTTTCAATCCCGGGTATCGGGATTGAAAAATGACCAATCCCGGGATTGGCTTTTAACTTTGTTGCCATCCCCTCGCCCCGCCCCGCACACATAACTCACCATATACCAGGGGGGGGAGGGTGGGGAACATACTCTGCTCTCTCCTGGTGGCTCCCTGCGGCGTGTGACGGCGCAGTGTGACCTCTCACGCTGCACTGGGGAGCCGGAAGAAGGAAGCCGGGCAGCGTCTGAGCGTCCTGTGGACACTCAACACTGATCTCTCAATCCCCGGGATTGGAGCTTCCAATCCCGTGATTGAATCCCGGACGTTTTTGTCCCTAAATCCCAGGATCCCGGCGATCCCGGGATTGGCCACCATAGGCACAGCTATGGATGTCCATCGACCATCAATGATTCAAAATCATCGATTGATTATGACCGATGGCAACTACTTTTACTATCGATGGGGGAGAACCAGATGGTTTCCCGCCATCAATTGATATAGAGCTATCAAATATATATATTTTTTTCCTCCAGGTGTCAGGGATACGGAGCATAGCTCCACCCCCAACACCCATGAAGTAACGCCCCTGTGCCCTGATTGGCCTGCGACTCAGTCAATATTAAAGTAAGGGTGACCAATGATAGGCAGAACCATCGATGGTTCCCTTACAGATGGTTTCCCACAATCAAGATTATCCATCAATGGTACCATCGATGGATAACTCACTGATAGCCATCCCTAGGCGCCCCAACCTTTTTGATTTGGGGATGGGGGTGGGGGCAGGATTGAATTTAATTTTGGGTCCCCTATATCACTGACTGTCAACCCCGTAGAGACAGCTGTACTTACCGCCAAACCACCTACCAGATGACAGAGATATATACGCGAGGTGCGAGAGATGGGAGTGGGAAAACAAAGGGGAGCTGAGGGGGAAGAGGTGAATTATGGGCACAGGGCTGTTCCAAGAGGAGGGTCCAGTCCACCGTAACTAACCACACACTGTAGGGCTGGAGCTGGACGCAGGGAGAGTGTGGGCCTTGAGGTAGGCGGAGAAGGGCTATGTGGAGGGAGGAGGTGGAGCAGCTAGCAAGTGTATTATTTTCATCTTGACACAGCCTGTATTAACTGTAGATGGCGGCCCGTGACCCAGTACTTTGACTTTTGGGGTCCGCCCTCCGTCCCCCCCCATTTCAACGACTATGTGGGTAATGCTGTTTAAGATCCTGTGGACTGTATTTCAGCAAACGCTGCTATAAACTTTGTTGGTTCATATATAATTTACAGAAACGCACACACATGTATATATATTGTAAGTAAGCCATCCATTGAAGAATCCCAAATTATATACATATTACTTCTGCAGAAGACTTAAGGGCATGTAGGTAATATTTGCATTTTAAAATGTAATCATTATAGCTGCTAATAAATATACAGTTTGGGTTTCATTATCTACATGGCTCAAACGGAGTACCCTACAATTGAATATAAATGAAGTTGCACAGCTGAAAACACAGACCTGGATTTAACTGTACATCCGCCAGCTACACTATATTAACTTGCTGTAGGGCAAAAACCTGCAGACTTCAGTGACCTTATTGCTTTACCCTGGTTCCTCCCAACAGTCTCCTTTAGAATGCAATGTCTTTTATACTGCCCACAGTCAGGCTGCCGGAAGACTCTCTTCCAGTACTCCAGGATGTAGCTAGAGAACCTCCTGGATAATATGGATTTCCTTCATTGTGTCCCTTAAACAGTGTTGTTACAGTGGAAGCAGCCATTTACAGTTCTCATTCATGAAAAGAACCTATCATGCTATCTGGAACTAGTGACTGCTTTAAAACCACTTAACTGGCATGGTCAGATTTCATGCGACTGCGCCGTCCCACCCTGTCCCCCCATTTTTGATGAGGAGATCCATTCTGCAGATGTGCATAATATAATGTTTAAATATTTAGAAAAATACTTTTTAAACTTTATTAAATAAAATTAATTTTAAAAAACAATGTTATTAACAGTTTTGAAGGGAAAAAGCTAGTTAAGTGGTTAAGGCTTGAAGTGTGGCTATGTATGCTTCATATGACTGGACAAGATGTTTTATCTGTATGATAGGTGATATAAGCAGAATATGCAGTAAGGCGATGCTTTAATGTTTATAAATAAATAAATATAGAAGAATAACGAATTAGGAGAAACTAAGCTTGGCGCAGGAAAATCATTCTGCTTGTACCGTACTTGTAAATAATAATGTATGTGAAGACACACGTTAAGCTAGTCGCTGGTTACTATAGTATCCTAGCAGTGCGTACCTCAATTCAAACATATTTACATTTTTCCTTATTTCAGCTGCTCAGGGTCAGCCATCTGCAGTGTAAGTTGCTATGTAAGTTGAATGAGAGCACTGAAAATATGTCAGAGCCTAATTGAGATCCCCATGGGTCCTTAGCCTCACATAAAAGCAGGTTAGAGTAATCTATGGCCTTCCGTGTCCACTGGGGGATAGGCTCCCTGTATCCTGGGTTTCCTCTTCTACCTGTGCCCTGGATTTCACTGTGCCAAAAAACAATGTTTTTTTTTTGTTTTTTGTTTTTTTTGGTGTACACTAAAGGTTTTACCCTGGTCTGTTAAGCAGATCTCTTGACCTCTACGGGATGTAGTTATGTGACCAATGGTCAGGAGACCGACGGTCACATAACCTTTCCCTGCATACCGCCCACTCAAAATACCTTCAGTCGGCATGCCGACTAGAAGGGACTATTTCCAATCTTGGGTGCCCACGACACCCATAGCGCCACCGATCCCGCAGCGTGGCAAGTGCAGCGAGCCCGCAAGGGGTTTCGTTCCACTTGGCCCCCCCGCCGACATTCTGCGGATGGGATCCCAGCGTCAGGATGATGACTGCTGAGATCATGGCTGCCAGTAACGCGGTCCCGACCCCTTGCGATTTTTTTAAGCACTGCTCATACTCCGTAGTGGAATATGGGGGTCATTCTGACCCGTTCGCACGCTGCGGTGCGAACGGGTCTGGAATGCACATGCGTGGCGGCCGCACTGCGCACGCGCGTCGTTGCCTGGTGACGGGTCACCGGATTACGTTGCAGCTAACGAAGAAAGCGGTCGCAGAGGCGACCGCAAGAAGGTTGACAGAAAGAAGGTGTTCCTGGGCATCACCAGACCGTTGCCTGCCATTTTTGGGGAGTGGTGAAGAAAATGCAGGCGTGTCCAGGAGATCGGAGGGCGGATGTCTGACATCAAAGCCTGCCCCAATATCGCTGAGATCGTCACACAGGCTAAGTATTTCCAAGGCTGATCTTGTTCTGCATGAATTTTTTTTAGCTTAGCAGGGCTGCACAAGCGATCGCAGCCCTGCTAAGCTAAAATACACTCCCCCATAGGCGTGGATTAGTTGATCGCAGCAGCAGCAAAAAGTTGCTGGCTGCGATCAACTTGGAATGACCACCCATATTCATCTACAGTGGACTGCGATTTGTGTGCATCTCAGTTACACATCCACTTGCAGCTGAGAGTGATGACAGCTACTTCCACAAGTGGATGGATGAGAGCACTGCGGCCACATGGATGCATGCAAAGGGGGAATTTCCGCATTTATTTTTGCACTCGCAATGCGGCCACACTTGCCTGCAACACAGAATCGGACCCCCCCCCCCCCTCTCTTTAAGGGAAGCCATGTGTCATGTGCTGTACAGACTCAAACTCCAGTGCAGAAACAAAAACGCGTCTGCTGACCAATGCGTCATGTTAGAGCTAAATGAGGATTATTGCTGCATAGTGTTATGCTTTGAGTTCAGAAGAATACTTATACATTTCCATGACCCATCCCGTTGTTGGTGTTGAAACTCCTTGGCTGGTCTCTTCCTCGCTTTCTAATACTAGGTATTGAGTCTCAGCAGGCTGCCCCTCTTTCTGGAATGGTAAGATGTATTTTATTTCACAAGATCATCTACCGCCTGTGTTTAATCATTTTTGAATCGTTGGAGGAGGGAGGGGGCGGTGGTAGTGGTGGGGTATCCAGAGAAGAACAGTGGGGCAGAATAATATATCATGTGTGTTGTGTCAAATGAGGACAGTATTATTAGTAGCATGCTGAGACAGAAGTTTTCCCCGAGCCGAACAGAAAATAAGCGGTTCCAGTCATTTTTGGCAGCCAGTTACCAGCCATAATCACTATCAGACAAGGTACTGCAAATAAAATGTTGGTGCTTGAAAGTTTTGGGAAAGTTTTTTAGGCTGGCCTCTTATTGTGAATCTCCGAGGCCGCGGCACGAGCCAGGAGTATTAATTCCTTATTCCATAAAATAATCGTGTAAAGTTAACAGAAGTTTCAAATAGTCGCAAACTCGCCAACCCCTCTCAAGGAAAAAGCTGGGAGATGCCACGGCTGGATTTAGATTGGAATAAGCTGCAGTTTGTATCAGAGTTCTAGGAAATCCTTCAACACGGAGCGTTTTATTGTTTCACTAGATAGAAATAGTTTTCAGTACCAACCTATGAGGTCTGCTGTAGGGTTGGGCATGCTCTGGTTTCAGTGTTGGCTATGGGACTTGGCGATAGATTCTTGTTTCTGTGCTGTTATAAGAGCTATACACAGCTGCTGCTGGCTTGAAGCTCTCCTGGGTAATTTGAACTAGGCAACGTTCATTATTCCATCATGTGCTGAACTACAGCTCCCAGGATTCCCGGCCTGAAGCTGGATTCTTCTATCTCATGCTGTAAATGTTGAACTGAAAAATGTGCCGGTATAAGCACAGATTCCAGAAAAATAGAAATTGATTTGCTGATCAGGATACTTAATAAATATACTGGTCTACATTTGAAAAAGCTTTTCAGGAAGCTTGTGAAAGTAGCACCCATGAGTTGGATATATGTGTAATGCTCCACCTGAGATATGTGTTCTAAAATTGTACCATCCAAATGGTAATGAACAGAATCTATCTATCTATCTATCTATCTATCTATCTATCTATCTATCTATCTATCTAGAATATGTTGCCGTTATTGCTCAGTAATATCTATTTGTTAATGACAAGACACTGGTACTTTTCAGAGCTTGGTCATGTGTTGTGTTTTACTCACAAATGGTTTCATATAAGTGGCCACGAGAAACCTTACTTGAAAATGCATGTAGCCATAGGGATCATTGTGCCCTATAATGAAAGCAGGGAAATGGCAGTGATGATCCCATTTGAATGTATGTATATATGTCTCCCCAAGTATATACAGTAAGAGCTATATAAAGGGGTAGGGTGCAAACAGGGAGATAGCTAGGCTCTTCATGGAGTTAGTGAGATTGCTGCTATTTCAGGGAGTCTCCCTGATATTCACGGAGTGTTGGCAAGAATGATACATACACATATACACACACATAAAAGCATGCATGGGGAGAACATACAAACTGTAGACTGCACACTGATCCAAAAAAGGGCCCCTGCTCTGCCACTACTATATATACTTAACATGTATATACGTATAAAATTAATTGTATTCTCTGATGGCAGGGCTCTGACTAGCCCAGAAGCGTTGGAGTTATCTCTTCATTATAAGAAACCCTGGAGTGCTGTGCCTTTTACGTCTGCGGTTACAGAAAAACCTTATGGACATTGTAATATTGTGGCAGAGGCATAAAGGTGGCTGATTGCGGATCATTTGGTAGCCAACCTGTTTGGGGTATATATATATATATATATACACACACACACACACACACACACACACACGGTGATTCAAAAGTCGCATTACACCCTTTTGTTTCAAAAGCTGTACAGGAAATGGGAAAACTGAATACTCCAGTAAGGTATGGGTGAGATGAGCTATCTTTTATGGTGTATACCGAACATGGGCGTCATCTTGAATCGGCCATCTTGAATCTAAGTCAGCTTTTTCAAATGGAAAGGGGGTCGTGTAACATGCCAAACAACATCAGAATTTGCTGGAAAGTTTATTGCTGCAAACAGATTTGAAATAGAAGTTCTAGTTCAAAAGTGACAACACTTTTTTGTTGCAGGTAACTGAAGATGGCTTTGACAGAGAATTGAGGTCATTTTGATGTCTGGAGAACAAAGTTTCCGTGTCATAGCTGCAGATTTTAACAACCGGCACCCAGAAATGCCTCCAATTTCACATAATACTGTCAGGTGCCTAATTTCCAAATTCCGAGAAACTGGGACTGTGGCTGACAAGTCACAGAGTGGTCATTCAAAATGTGCTACTGATGTGACAACCTCAACAATGGTTTTGGCATCCTTCGTGAAGAGCCCACAACGCAAAGCATTTGAAACATTTAAATCTGATGGAAAGGAGGAGTCATTCCAGTACTACAAGGAATGCTATAAAAGATGAAAAAAAGCAATAAGAGCAGCTAAAATTGATAACGAAAAGCAAATCGCTATGAAGAGCAAAACCAATCCTACATTTTTTTTTAAATGCATAAACAGCAAAAGATTAAAAAAGGAGAATGTAGGTCCAATAAAAGATGAATTTGGAGTGTTGATAAATAATGACGAAACAAAAGCGGAAATACTGAACAAATTTTTTTCATCAGTGTTCACCAGAGAAGAATCGACGGTGGGAGTAGTGCATAATGATAGTGACAGCAATGATTCGTGGCTAGATACTTGTTAAGTGAACTAATAGTCCAGGAGAGACTAAAATTAAGATTAATAAATCACCTGGCCCAGATGGATTTCACCCGAGGGTTCTTATGGAGCTTAGGTCACAACTAGCAAGACCGCTATACTTGATTTTCAATAGTTCAATTAGATCAGGCATGGTACCGATGGATTGGCGTATAGCCGAAGTAGTGCCATTATTTAAAAAGAGATCTAAATATCATCCGGGTAACTACAGACCAGTTAGTTTGTCATCTATAGTGGGGAAAATATTGGAAGGAATTTTAAGGGATAACATACAGGAGTATCTGCATACCGCTAATATTATTAGCAAGAACCAGCATGGATTTGTGAGAGACAGTTCATGTCAAACTAACTTAGTTTGCTTCTATGAGGAAATGAGTGACAATCTTGACCAGCGAAAAGCAGTGGATGTGGTCTACTTAGATTTTGCAAAAGCCTTCGATACAGTGCCTCACAGGAGACTGATCATCAAATTAAAGGAGCTTGGCCTGGGAAAAATATTTGTACATGGATAAGTAACTGGCTGGATAACAGGGTACAGCGTGTAGTGGTCAATGGGTTGTCCTCCACCTGGGCACCAGTAGTCAGCGGAATACCACAAGGGTCCGTACTCGGGCCAATACTATTCAACATATTTATCAATGACCTAGAAATAGGCCTGGAAAGCACAGTGTCAATCTTTTCAGATGATACTAAACTGTGTAGGGTAATTAATTTGAAAATAGATGTGGAGTATCTACAGGATGACTTATCTAAACTTGAAATCTGGGCGTCTAAATGGAGAATGAGGTTCAATATAGAAAAATACAAAGTTACGCATTTCAGGACTAAAAACAAACTTGCAATCTACATATTAAATTGGGAAAATCTAGGGGTAACAGTACTGGAAAAAGATTTGGGGGTACTCATTGATAATAGGCTTAATAACTGTATACAATGTCAAAGTGCAGCAAAGAAGGCAAGTAAGGTGCTAGCATGCATAAAACGGGGCATTAAGACAAGGGACTCGGATGTAATCCTGCCGCTGTATAAATCATTGGTATGTCCGCACCTGGAATATTGTGTTTAATTTTGGGCACCACATAAAAAAAAGATATCTGTGAACTCGAAAGGGTTCAAAGGCATGCTACTAAATTGATTAAAGGGCTAGAGGGACTGGAGTACGAGGAAAGGCTTACTAGGTTAAATATGTACACACTGGAAAGGAGGCGTCTAAGAGGAAACGTTATTAATGTCTTCAAATATGTAAAGGGACATTACAAAGAATTATCAGAGGAATTGTTTATTAAAAGAACTCTGTATAGGACACGAGGTCACTCGCTGAGGTTAGAGGAGAGAAAATTCCATACACAACGTAGGAAAGGGTTCTTCACTGTTAAGGCAATAAGGATTTGGAATTCCCTGCCACAAAAGGTGGTAATGGCGGACTCTGTATATGCATTTAAAATCGGATTGGATAAATTTGTGACTGAAAAAAGATATATCCAAAGTTATAGCATTTCAAATATGGACATTGATAATGTGGAAGGAACATGATTTACAGTGGTTAACTAGACATAAAACATTATTTCAACAGGGAAAATTATAATATGAATACAGGTTGAACCCAATGGGCATTTTGCCTCTTTTCAACCTCAACAACTATGTTACTATGTAATGCAGCATATGATTTTTGTCAGCAGTATGTGGAATCAGCCCATCGATAGCATCCATTCAAGGTCCAGCTACTCCAGTACCTAGCAAAGGATGACCCAGACAGACGTATGCAGTTTTGTACGTGGGCCTTAGAGCAACATCAACAGGATCCCTCTTTAGCACAAGGCATCTTGTTCAGTGATGAGGCAAACTTTTATGTCAGTGGTGAAGTTAACCGTCACAACCACAGGTACTGAAGTACACTGGATGGAACCATCCAAAAATCTGCAGCTATGACATGGAAACTTCATTCTCCAGACATCAAAATGACCTCAGTTCTCTCCTCGCATTATTGCTTGCCAGATAGTGTGTGTGTGTGTGTGTGTGTGTGTGTGTGTGTGTGTGTGTGTAAACTTTTCTAAATAACTCTACACATATGAAGTTTAACTTTTTTGTATCTGAGACCATAAATTATTAACAATAATATTATACAAATAACTTTTCTAAAAAAAAAAATGTATATTAACAAATTATTAAACTTGAGATTTCACAAAACCATCAAAGAATAAAATGATATAAAATATGACAATTTGTCAAACAGTATTTCACTTTTGAGTATACATGATTCACCTTTTTTTAGCGACTCAGTTATCCAGTTTCTGGTTCTCAAAATGAATCCTATCGTCTGAACCATACGCGTTTAGTCTCTAAGAGACTTCTTCAGGTGTTATCCTTTACTTGGAAGAATAGATATGGTACACTTGTCTTCAATTGATAACACACTTCAGGAAATAACAGCATGAAATAGACTGATAATTTCCTTGATAAATACAGCGTGAGATGGCCGGTGTGACTGAGATGCTACAGATGTGTCCTCAAACACCTTAGTCTATACACCATACAGCGCGAGATGCCCAGTGTGACTGAGATGCTCAGGGCCGGCCCAAGCTTATTTTTTTAGTAAGCAAAAATCTATTTGGGCGCCCCTTCATGGGATAAAAGGGGTGTGGTCTTACAAGAAAGGGGTGTGGCTACACAATTGTACTCCCCGTGGTACAGGGTGATAGTGGGTGACAGGGAGATAATAGGTTACTGGTGAGGCAGGGGTGACAGGGAGATAATGGGTGACTGGGGCAGGGTGACATTGAGATAGTGGATGACTGATGTCCCAGTGCCAGATACACCCCCAGTGCAGATATACATATCCCCATAGTGCCAGCTATTACCCCAGTGCAGATACACATATCCCCACAGTGCCAGATATGCCCCCAGTGCAGATACACATATCCCCACAGTGCCAGCTATGCCCCCAGTGCAGATACACATATCCCCACAGTGCCAGCTATGCCCCCAGTGCAGATACACATATCCCCACAGTGCCAGCTATGCCCCCAGTGCAGATACACATATCCCAACAATGCCAGCTATGCCCCCAGTGCAGATACATATATCCCCACAGTGCCAGATATGCTCCCAGTGCAGATACACATATCTCCACAGTGCCAGATATGCCCCCAGTGCAGATACACATGCCCCCACAGTGCCAGATATGCCCCCCAGTGCAGTGCAGATACACATGCCCCCACAGTGCCAGATATGCCACCACAGTGCCTCCCACAGTGCCAGATATGCCCCCAGTGCAGATACATATTCCCCCACAGTGCCTCCCGCAGTGCCAGATATGCCCCCAGTGCTGCTACACATGCCCCCACAGTGCCAGATATGCCCCCAGTGCTGCTACACATGCCCCTACAGTGCCAGATATGCCCACAGTGCTGATACACATCCCCACAGTGCCTCTCACAGCGCCAGATATGCCCCCAGTGCAGATACACATGCCCCCACAGTGCCTCCCACAGTGCCAGATATGCCTCCACAGCGCCAGATATGCCCCCAGTGCTGATACATGCCCCCACAGTGCCAGATATGCCCCCACAGCGCCAGATATGCCCCAGTGCTGATACATGCCCCCACAGTGCCTCCCACAGCGCCAGATATGCCCCCAGTGTTGATACACATGCCCCCACCGTGCCTCCCACAGTGCCAGATATGCCCCCACAGCGCCAAATATGCCCCCAGTGTTGATACATGTCCCCACAGTGCCTCCTCCCCTGAAAAAAAAAAGTGCTGCTTTCCTGCTGCTGCTGTGAGGGGAGGAGAGGGCAGCGCGCGCCTCTCCTACCCCTCCGTCTCCAGCGGCGGTATGTATCTGAAACTCGGCGCCGGCCCATGAGCCAATCAGAGCTCGCGGACCGGCAGCCAATCAGGAGCCTCAGCTGCCGCTCCGCGAGCTCTGATTGGCTCACGGCCCGGCGCCGAATTTCAGATACACACCGCTGCTGGAGACGTCAGTGCGCGCCGGGCAGCGGCGGCCGGGAGCGGGTCGAGCCGCTTGCTAGCCACCGCTGCTGTAGAGAGTGAGTCACTGTGACTCACTCTCTGCAGCAGCGCCCTCTACGGCCCGGCGCTTAACGAGGCTGCGTAGCCCGCGTATGCGTCGGGCCGGCCCTGGAGATGCTACAGATATGTCCTTAGACACCTGAGGCGACATGTAATAGGGTCCGAGTTTGCCAGAATACCGGCTGGTCTAGGACATTTTCTTTAAAGCAGCAACCATTTACACGGCAGAACCATTCCTTGTTAATGACTGCTGCTTTAAAAAAAAAACCTGAGATCGTCCGGCATCATGCTTCTCTGGCAAACTTGGACCCTGTTACATCCGCCTCTTGTGTCTATATGCCATACAGTGTGAGATGGTCAGTGTGACTGAGACGCTACAGATGTGTCCTCAGACACCTTATGCCTATACACTATATAGTGCAAGATGCGCGCCATACAGCGCAATATACAGTATAGGACGAAATTAGCGCTAACGAGCTGAATATGATAAAACGATATATATATAAATTTATTTATGCATTAAACAATCCACGTTGCAACATTGTGATAAAAATATTGTGATAAGGATAAAAATAAAAAAAGGGCACATGTAGCACTGCATTTACATTCAACTGATATAATTGTATGCAAGCTGGAACTTCTGCATCAGTTCATCTCCTCAGTATAGCCACAGTCCAGGAATAGATAGATGTGCAAAAATGGAAGTAGTTACCAACTTGGATTTGTGAATGGGGATGCTCAGTAGTGCCTGGTGCGCAGAGAGGGGCTATTTGGTGCGACTGAAGCCGCAGTGTATGAGGACACTTTTCTGTCTATGAAGCTGTCTGTCCAAGGGGAGATAGGTCAGTCGGCAGTGCTGGATTAAGGTTTGTGAGGGCCCCTAGGAAACTAACTAGGGTCCTCTACCAATAAAGCTGTCAAAATGATTTACAAGGAATGTTATTAAAAAGTATAATGTTAAAATATGAATTATGATGTTTATAGCATATGTGAGTTTCATATTATTCTACAAGATTGTTAGTCTTAGGCTTCCGTGGCTTTCATGTGTAATGAGCCTACAGATCCCATCCTTGTGCTACAGACCGCGTTATTCTGCCCACCTCTGCACTAGAGTGTCCAATAACTTTCCGCATGATAGATGGACCTCATAAATCAGTGTAATATAAGGAATCCTATAAGCAAGAGTGAAGCTTTCAACAATGAAACCGTAATGACAAATGAGCAGAACACCGGACATCTAATAGTCTCTACTAATAGTAATCTCCCTGGATTGGAAAATGTTAAAACCCTGGCATTTACAGCGCTGTTGCTAGACACTGGCAAGGATGGAACTCTTCTCTCCAAGTTTCAAGTGAGAGTTTCATATTAACTGAAGTCATATGTTATGAAATCGTAAATCCTATTCTAACTATTCAAGAGGAACACATTTTAAGGTTCTCAGCAGGCTGGAGAGCAGGGTAGTCAAACGTATTTGAGTTGTAAAATAGTAATTGCTGAGTAAGATCATTGGTGCAGAGCGTTTAAAGATAATGATATTGTAGTGTTTGCTAAGGCAAGGATGTAACATCCCCCCTAACATAACACAAGATGCCTGGGGCTCTTGAAAGAGTTGAGAGAGCTATTTTGCTACTGTTACTTTTTTCTATTTTTATTATTGTATTACAGCTGATGTTCTCCTCTCCATACAGTATTTCCCTGTGTGGTGGTCCTCAATATATTTCCTTACTTGATCTTTTATAGTCCAAAAGAACTTTGAGTAACTTTGTAACCACTGTAAATTTGAATAACATTTTTTGTGTTGCTCACACATTTTTTATGTTCTAACTGTTGGTTGAGCCTCTGCACTTCCCACTAGAATTGGCTTTCAGGGACAGACTCCCTCAAACTCTGCTGCCGACTGTAGGGCACTGTACATGTCATTCTGAGTTGTTCGCTCGTTGCCGATTTTCGCAACGGAGCAATTAAGGCAAAAATGCGCATGGTACGCAGTGCACATGCGCTAAGTAATTTAGCACAAAACTTAGTAGATTTACTCACGTCCAAACGAAGAATTTTCATCGTTGAAGTGATCGGAGTGTGATTGACAGGAAGTGGGTGTTTCTGGGCGGAAACTGACCGTTTTCTGGGAGTGTGCGGAAAAACGCAGGCGTTCCAGGATAAAACGCAGGAGTGTCTGGAGAAACGGGGGAGTGGCTGGCCGAACGCAGGGCGTGTTTGTGACGTCAAACCAGGAACGAAACGGGCTGAGCTGATCGCAGTGTAGGAGTAAGTCTCGAGCTACTCAGAAGCTGCTAAGAATTATTTATTCGCAATTCTGCTACTCTTTCGTTCGCAATTCTGCTAAGCGAAGATACACTCCCAGAGGGCGGCGGCCTAGCGTGTGCAATGCTGCCAAAAGCAGCTAGCGAGCGAACAACTCTGAATGACCCCCATTATGCCCAACTGAGCCATGGAAGATGTCACCCATTTGACTAACTAATGTGGTCTAACTATTTAGCTGCATCCACTATTGAAGCATGCCTTGAGTACTTACCAGCCTTTTGGTAAAGAAGATTAATGGATCTATTTATGTATCACCACATAATAGCTGTAAGAAAGCACAGCTTATTTCCCTGATTGCAGCAATAAGAGATGCATTTTCAGATCAATCTTAAGGTGCACACACTACCATATCGGTAGAAAACATTGGGGATAATTCCAAGTTGATCGCAGCAGGATTTTTGTTAGCAATTGGGCAAAACCATGTGCACTGCAGGGGAGGCAGATATAACATGTGCAGAGAGAGTTAGATTTGGGTGGGGTATGTTCAATCTGCAATCTAATTTGCAGTGTAAAAATAAAGCAGCCAGTATTTACCCTGCACAGAAATAAAATAACCCACCCAAATCTAACTCTCTCTGCACATGTTAAATCTGCCTCTCCTGCAGTGCACATGGTTTTGCCCAATTGCTATCAAAAATCCTGCTGCGATCAACTTGGAATTACCCCCATTGTACATATCGCACCGTGTATACAGCTTGCAATGCCGATGCATGCTCCCGCGGGGTCAGTATCGCTAGAAAAAATAGACTGTGCAGGCAGGTCAATTTTGACAAGAAAGTGTGGTTTCTAGTATAGTCAAAATTGTACATAGCCAAAATTGTACCGTATGTATAGTCAATATCGGTGGTTCTGGGCTCCGGGGCGTTCAAGGGAAATTGCAAAGTCAGAATCGGCCTTTAGGCAGAATCGCACCGTGTGCATGCACCGTAAGATCTTAGCAGAGGCGCTTTAAGAAAGGAAGAGGCCCGTGTTCAGCCTCCTCCATTCGGGCACCCTCCTCTCTGCCGGCAGCGCTGAGCGTCTGAGCACTATAGCGCTCAGTCAGCGCTGAGCGTCTGAGCACTATAGCGCTCAGACTCTACTGCGCATGCGCAGATCTCTGGGAAAATGCCAACTGCGCCATTTTCACTGAGTTTTAACACCGACGTGGACGTCAGCACGGGACTCTGGAGGGGTGAGTATTTAGCAAATGGATGCAGTGTGTGCAGTGGGGGCCCCCTCTGGACTCGGGGGCCCGTATGCACCACACACACTGCACCCATTATAGATACGCCAGTGGATCTTAGTCAAAATGAAACAGCCAATAATAGGCTGTCCCAGTGAAGACTTTGCTACTGTCCCAGTGAAAGCTTTGTTACCGTCACAGTGAAAACTTTGTTACTGGGTTCTCTCCCTGGCTGACCTAACCGCGCATGCATATTCCCCAATAACTTGACAGTCGAGTGGCATTTTTTGCAATAAGAAATAATCACTGATAGAGAGGTGTCTCCTTGATATGTGTCTTTTATAGAACACCGAGCCTCCTCTCTTGCTGTGCTCTCTGCTCGAGGTCCTGCTTAATGTCACTCTCTGCTGCCATGCTGACATGAAGCTGTGTCCCGCTGTATTACCATATACTGTTGTAGCTATGAGGGGAAAATACCTTGTTATAATACTCCACACGTAATATATTTATTCATATACTGCAATACATCATCATGACATCAGTTTGTGTGCACTTTTCAGAATGGAAACTGAATACATGTGACATGAAATAAAGGGATTATTTTGTACTTACCTACATTTAACATGGCCTCTTTGGGAGATCCATATGGGGAGGTGCTGGGAGAATGGCCCAGGCATTTATGCCCTCTTCCCCAAAGCTTGACTGCCACGATTTGTAAGGAGTAGGGCAATGTCCACAGGATTCTCATCCATCGTCACCCATGTTTTGTCTATAGCCCATGTTCACATGAGCACCAAACATATTACATCTTTATAAGGCCCACATTTTAATTCTACTTCTTGATACACGCCAAGTAGTGGGGAAATATTGCCTACCGATAAATCACTGCATTCTATTCTATACGTTTCAGAAAAGACCTATTATACAGGGAATTTAATTATTCTTATTCTGCAGTTTCTTATTATCAATCTTTATTTTTTGGGTATTGTCAATTCATGTTTGTTGAGGACATGTGTTTACAATATTTCAAACAATTCACGATAACCATGTCTAGCGAAAGTATGATGGGAGTGTGTCCCTTCTCCCAACTGCACCATCAGTGACGTTATCCGTTGAATGACCCAGCTGCTAAGTGTCTCTGGGGATTATATGTAAGTGTTGGCAGCTATGAAATACTCATGACAGATAAAAAAGTTGTAGGGAGGGAGAGGATTTAAAAACGTACCAAAATGAAGAAGCAAATGGAAAAGCAGAGGGTCAGGGAACGCTGTGCCCATAATAAGGACATTTTTTATTTGGGGTCAAAGGTCACTGCCTGCTGATGGAGAGGATGTAAAGGATCTCACTGTGCCTTGTATGGGATGGTACAATTGCTCTATTCTACCCTGTAAGACAATACAAATATTGAAGAAATAAAATATATGCAGTGAACTGATTTGACTGTGTGTCACAATAATCTCCAGCTGCCAAGAGACTCTCCAGCTCGCAGAGATTTGTCCAAACTAAATACATGAAATGAGACAATCTCTACAAAGATTAGATTACCCTCAGTGCAGATGGTTTTATGTATTTTCCACCGATGCGTACAGAAAAAGTGCTTTATGCCGTTTTCGTATTTAGTGCCAATATCTAGCTTAGAGTTGAGTTTCGGAAGAATACATTCAAACCCGGCTGCTGAGGCAGCAGAATGTGTTGTGGCTGACTTTGTAACGAAGTCTGTCCAAACAGGGCTTATGGGCCGTAAGTGTATTCCCAGGCCGTGACCAATCAGGACAGCGCAATGTTGACATCCTCAGAATGGCGACATGGCACTAGGAGGAAGGTTAGGTGTACGGAGGTTTGACCCGGCAGTGACTATCACATGACTGCCAGGACCCAGAAGCCACGCTGGAGCTGCTGGGAGAAGGTAAGAGACCAATAGACCACCAGGGACCGTTTTGTCTTAACATCTAGGTAAACATGACGAATGTCAACATGGTCACTGTAGACAAATCAAACTACACCCCAAAATATAAGTATTCCAAATAATATATGATCCACTGCATAGACACTTAGCTGTTTCTATATAATAAAATCAGATGCTGATAAATATTATTGTCAGGATGTACTAAGCTTTGCATCTGCGATGAGGTACAACCCGCCACTTACTGCATAGATACTAATGACATATGTACTTACATTACAATTAGTATCGCAAAGGACAGCTCTCCTGACAGCTGCCCTTTGTAATGTTGGGACTTCGGGTTTCTGGTGATGTTGGGACTTCCGACACATGCGGCGGACGTGGGGGGTGCTGCCGATTGGATACCTCTCAGGGCAGAATGTGTAAAGAAGCCCATAGGCTTCTTTAGGGTAATGCCAGCAAAAGCTGACGTTACCCACGGCATCCAAGCTCTGGAATGCATCTCATTCTGGAGCTTAGTACATATAGGAAATGCTACCAAAGTTTGAAAAGAATGCAGTTTTTGGGGGGTTTTGCCCACATTTTCCCTTTAGTACATCCCGCCCTGCATCTTGTCTCAATACACCACACATCAGGAGATGCCTGACACGAGTAGGGCAACTAAAATGGTGCATGGCCTACATCACAAAACATACCCAGAACGACTAAGAAATCTCAATATGTATAGTTTGGAGCAGAGAAGGGAAAGGGGGGACATGATAGAAACTTTCAAATATATCAAGGGTCTTAACAAAGTCCAGGAAGGAAACATTCTCCAAATGAAGAGAAGCAATAGGACACGAGGACATGCACTGAGACTGGAGGGGGGGAGGTTCAGGGGAAATTTGCGGAAAAATTATTTCACAGAAAGGGTAGTGGACAAGTGGAATAGCCTCCCATCAGTGGTGGTAGAGGCTAAGACAGTTGAGCAATTTAAACATACATGGGATAGACATAAGGATATCCTTACAAAGAAATAAGGATCAAATAAGGTTAGAGATAAAAATAATATAAAAAAAAAAAGGGGGCAGACTAGATGGGCCAAGTGGTTCTTATCTGCCGACAAATTCTATGTTTATGTTTCTATGGGGCAGATTTATTAACCCTGGTGAAGTGATAAAGTGGAAGGTGATAAAGGACCAGCCAGCCAGCTCCTGACTGTCATTTTTCAAACCCAGTCTGTTACATGGCAGTTAGGATCTGATTGGCTGGTCCTTTATCACCTTCCACTTTATCACTTCACCGAGCTTAATAAATCAGCCCCTGAGTTTCTATGAGTGAGCTGACAGCTCCTGTGCAACTCTGTTAGCATTGGATGTGGTATACAAGAGCGACATTGTCTAGGTTAACCCCTAAAGGTTGACATGCAGAAGGTTGACATTGACAAAACGTTGACATGGGAAAGATCGACACATGAAAAGGTTGACCTGAGTTTTTTATGTCATTTTGGTGTAATTTCCTCTGTACTAGCATGTGGAACCCCAGTAAGTGTAACTCGTCCACTCGCATGGCTCTTACACCGCTATGCGAATGGGACGCTCAAGCAGCTTATGATTCAAATGATATGCGGCATGTCTATATTCTGTGTGCGTCTGCGGCTGTAACTGCGTATGCAATGGTACATTACAGTGTTTTCCTGGAACGTAACATTTCGTATGCAGATACAGACAGGGTCGCACACAGAATATAGGCATGCCGTATATAATTTTAATCAGCAGAGTCTGCTTGTGCTTCCTACTCACACCTTTTTGTGAATAAGAACGCATTTTAATGGGAAAAAGTCAAACGTAAAGACGCACGGTGCTACCCCATGTAACGTGCAGGGAGGCTTCATGTAGATGAACACATCTGAATGTCACCACTATGGCACCCTTTGGTATCGTGTACAGTACATAAGGATGGAATTGGCTTTGTTGGCTGTATTATAACCTATGACTTATGTAAGATATTGCTGAAAAGCAGGGACTCCTAGTGCAGATATCAGGAGCGTTTGGCAGCTGCTCTGGTGTGCATGTCTTACTAGGGTTGGGTTAGTACTGTCACCTTTTCAACCCGCAACTGTGAGGCAGTGACATAAATGTGGGGAATAGGTGTAACAGAACGATTCACTGTCTTATTTATAATGGACCATATAGCAGCATTCCTGTTGCACATCTGGAGAACTAATCACATTTAGCTGGCTGCTAGAGACGTGTTAAGGCTGAGAGCACAAATAAGTAATTAAAAGGCGTTGCTGGTTGTGAGAGGAAAAGCAAATACACTAAACTTTTTGCTTCACGTTGCTAATGTCTTACAAATGCACCAGACGCAGTTTGTGCTGCATGATGGAAATGATGAATTCTGTACAGTGATCTAGAACTGAGATGTGTATCCATTCTGGTCAGAGCCAGCACTGGGTATAGGCCATGTAGACAGATGCCTAGGGCCCCCAAGTTGCCCAGCACACCTTGACCGGATGAGCCGTCAGCAGACATGACCTAGCAGCAGTGACGCTACAGTCAATCCATTTATCGGCATTGTCACCTTTCAGTATCACCAGACTGAAACTCAATAAAACCTGCACAGATCTGTGGTGAACACTCATGTAGGGCCCCTACTGTAACCCCCATACCATCTCTGTATATTCACCACAGTCTCCAGCTGCTGGGGACTGGTGGATCACAGAGAACAAGGAGAAATTCAACAAATAATTATTATAACAGAAGGAACTAGGGAGGCACCTTATTGGATGTATTCTCAAGAATCTGTGGAGTTCAACACTGAGTATAGTATACAGACAGTTAGTTTTTTTTTAGTTTGGGAAGGGCAAATACTCCTTCCACAAATCTGAAGGCCAGGGATACCCTTATATATTTTATACTGGTGTGATTCAGCTTTTGTTTTTGTTTTTTTGTTAAATTCTTCCAGTTTAGTTTTATGTATTCCAGTATAGCTTGCCCGACACAGAGAAACACACAGATTTAGATTTAGTTGTCAAGTATTACCTCAGACCTTTGTCTTCTGTTTTTTTCTCCTCAGCAGTGTCCTCGAGGACTGCATATAGTGTACTATCAAACCACAATGGCTAATAATGTATTTAGCAGACTAAAAACTGTATTCTGCTCCAAGTTATCAAGTGCTAAAAATATAAGCTGCCTCGGATTTGTCTGGGTGTATGGGGAATATCTAGTTCTCCTCTTCCATCCAGATTGTAAGATTTATGATGCAGGCTATATCCAGGTATGCAGTCTCTGCTTCCAGCAGCATCGGCAGAGATATGGAGAATAAATATTGGGATAAATACAGTAAGCCCAAGCCACGCGTATGTCTTATAGAGTGCACCCAAGCCACGAGTATGTCTTATAGAGCGCATCCAAGCCACACGTATATGTCTTATAGAGCGCACCCAAGCCTCGCGTATGTCTTATAGAGCGCACCCAAGCCACGCGTATG
Organism: Pseudophryne corroboree; assembly: GCF_028390025.1. Taxonomy (NCBI): domain Eukaryota; kingdom Metazoa; phylum Chordata; class Amphibia; order Anura; family Myobatrachidae; genus Pseudophryne; species Pseudophryne corroboree. The sequence goes on from NC_086446.1 coordinate 685,372,276, forward strand.
TCTTATAGAGCACACCCAAGCCACACGTATACAGTGGGGATTGTAAGTTTGGGCACCCCAGGCAAAAAAATCATTTTAATGTGCAAAAAGAAGCCAAGGAAAGATGGAAAAATCTCCAAAAGGCATCAAATTACAGATTAGACATTCTTATAACATGTCCAAAAAAGTTTGATTTTATTTCCATCATTTACACTTTCAAAAGAACAGAAAACAAAAAATGGCGTCTGCAAAAGTTTGGGCACCCTGCAGAGTTAATACCTTGTACTGCCCCCTTTGGCAAGTATCACAGCTTGTAAACGCTTTTTGTAGCCAGCCAAGAGTCTTTCAATTCTTGTTTGAGGTATCTTCGCCCATTCTTCCTTACAAAAGTCTTCCAGTTCTTTGAGATTCCTGGGCTGTCTGTGACGCGCTGCTCTTTTAAGGTCTATCCATAGATTTTCAATTATGTTGAGGTCAGGAGATTGTGAAGGCCATGGCAAAACCTTCAGTTTACGCCTCTTGATGTAATCCACCGTGGATTTTGAGGTGTGTTTAGGATCATTATCCAAACTTCAGCTTCTTTCACAGATGGCATCATGTTAGCGTCCAAAAGTTGCTGGAATCTTATTGAATCCATTTTTCCTTCTACTTGTGAAATGTTCCCTGTGCCACTGGCTGCAATACAACCCCAAAGCATGATTGATCCACCCCCATGCTTAACAGTTGGACAGAGGTTTTTTTCTTTAAATTCTGTGTCCTTCCTTCTCCAGACGTACCTTTGCTCATTCCGGCCAAAAAGTTCTATTTTAACCTCATCGGTCCACAGAACTTTATTCCAAAATGCATCAAGCTTGTCTATATGTTCATTTGCAAACTTCAAACGCTGATTTTTGTGGTGAGGACATAGAAGAGGTTTTCTTCTGATGACTCTTCCATGAAGACCATATTTGTACAAGTATCTCTTTAAAGTGGAATAGTGTACCACAACTCCAGTGTCTGCCAGATCTTCCTGGAGGGATCGTGCAGTCAAGCGTGGATTTTGACTTGCTTTTCTCACAATCCTGCGAGCTGTTATGTCTGATATTTTTCTTGGTCTTCCAGATCTTGCTTTAACTTCCACTGTTCCTGATGACTGCCATTTCTTAATTACATTCCGAACAGAGGATATGGGCATCTGATAACGCTTTGCTATCTTCTTATAGCCTTCTCCTGCTTTGTGAGCGTCAACTATTCTCAGTTTCAGTGTTCTACACAACTGCTTAGAGGAACCCATGGTGCTGATTGTTGGAGCAAGGTCAGATGAGTCTGGGCTTTTAAAACCTTTGAGATTGACATCACCTGGTCTTTCCAGGCGATGATTGAGAACAATCCATGACACTGCCAGGTCTCAGCTGTCCAAAGGGGGCAGTACAAGGTATTAACTCTGCAGGGTGCCCATACTTGTGCAGACGCCATTTCTTTGTTTTCTGTCATTTTGATAGTGTAAATGATGGAAATAAAATCAAACTTTTTTTGACATGTTATAAGAATGTCTAATCTGTAATTTGATGCCTTTATTGAGATTTTTTCATCTTTCCTTGGCTTCTTTTTGCACATTAAAATTAATTTTTGCCTGGGGTGCCCAAACTTTCGATCCCCACTGTATGTCTTATAGAGCGCACCCAAGCCACGCGTATGTCTTATAGAGCGCACCCAAGCCACGCGTATGTCTTATAGAGCGCACCCAAGCCACGCGTATGTCTTATAGAGCGCACCCAAGCCACGCGTATGTCTTATAGAGCGCACCCAAGCCACGCGTATGTCTTATAGAGCGCACCCAAGCCACACGTATGTCTTATAGAGCGCACCCAAGCCACGCGTATGTCTTATAGAGCGCACCCAAGCCACGCGTATGTCTTATAGAGCGCACCCAAGCCACGCGTATTTCTTGTAGAGCGCACCCAAGCCACGTGTATGTCTTGCAGAGCGCACCCAAGCCACGCGTATGTCTTGTAGAGCGCACCCAAGCCACGCGTATGTCTTATTGAGTGCACCCAAGTCACGCGTATGTCTTATTGAGTGCACCCAAGCCACGCGTATGTCTTGTACAGCGCACCCAAGCCACACGCATGTCTTATAGAGCGCACCCAAGCCACGCTTATGTCTTATTGAGTGCACCTCTTCCATCCAGATTGTAAGATTTATGATGCAGGCTATATCCAGGTATGCAGTCTCTGCTTCCAGCAGCATCGGCGGAAATATAAGAGAATAAATATTGGAATAAATACAGTGAGCCCAAGCCACGCGTATGTCTTATAGAGCGCACCCAAGCCACGAGTATGTCTTATAGAGCGCACCCAAGCCACGAGTATGTCTTATAGAGCGCACCCAAGCCACGCATATATGTCTTATAGAGCGCACCCAAGCCACGCGTATATGTCTTATAGAGCGCACCCAAGCCACGCGTATGTCTTATAGAGCGCACCCAAGCCACGCGTATGTCTTGTACAGCGCACCCAAGCCACGCATATGTCTTATAGAGCGCACCCAAGCCACGCGTATATGTCTTATAGACCGCACCCAAGCCACGAGTATGTCTTATAGAGCGCACCCAAGCCACACGTATGTCTTATAGAGCGCACCCAAGCCACGCGTATGTCTTATAGAGCGCACCCAAGCCACGCGTATGTCTTGTACAGCGCACCCAAACCACATGTATGTCTTGTAGAGCGCACCCAAGCCACGCGTATGTCTTGTAGAGCGCACCCAAGCCACGTGTATGTCTTGTACAGCGCACCCAAGCCACGCGTATGTCTTGTACAGCGCACCCAAGCCACACGTATGTCTTATTGAGTGCACCCAAGCCACGTGTATGTCTTATAGAGCGCACCCAAGCCACGCTTATGTCTTATTGAGTGCACCTCTTCCATCCAGATTGTAAGATTTATGATGCAGGCTATATCCAGGTATGCAGTCTCTGCTTCCAGCAGCATCGGCTGAGATATAGAGAATATTGGGATAAATAGAGTGAGCCCAAGCCACGCGTATTTATTGGGATAAATAGAGCGCACCCAAGCCACGAGTATGTCTTATAGAGCGCACCCAAGCCACACGTATATGTCTTATAGAGCGCACCCAAGCCCAAGCCTAAAACATTAATACCCATAGTATTTTTTCTATGCCACTTGTATTTGCATTTCTTGTCATATAGGGGGTCATTCCGAGTTGATCGCTAGCTGCCGTTGTTCGCTGCATAACGATCAGTGAAAAGAACGGCTAATCTGCGCATGCGTATGCACCGCAATGCACACGCGCGTCATACGGGTACGAAGTCCATTGTGGTTTTGCACTGGTTCTAGCAACGATTCCAATCGCACAGCCGAACGCAGGGAGATTGACAGAAAGAGGGCGTTTATGGGTGTCAACTGAGGGTTTTCTGGGAGTGTTTGGAAAAAACGCAGGCGTGGCCAGGCATTTGCTGGGCAGGTATCTGTCACTCGTCGCAGCAATCATCACACAGGATAAGTAACTACAGGGCTGGTCTTGTTTTGCACAAAATGTGTTTGCAGGCGCTCTGCTGCACAGGCGTTCGCACTCCTGCAAAGCGAAAATACACTCCCCCGTGGGTGGCGACTATGCGTTTGCACGGCTGCTAAAAGTAGCTAGCGAGCGATCAACTCGGAATGAGGGCCATGGTACAATCAATATTAATTTATCAAATATAGATATATAGACAAGAACACTCAGAGAATTTAATTGATTTCGAACCCATTCACCTGGCCGAATTCATGACACCCGCCGCACATTATACTGGCGGGATCGCGTTCAAAACTGTTCACTACCCCATAGGATAGCAAGCACTTTTGAGCGAATAAGACTGGTGAAGGGTGTAAGTCGGGCTGCTGTTGACCGCGTTTAAACACTGCAGCAACGGCATCTGATCTGAAGCCAGTAGATTAAGCTTTTATTGCTTTGTCAGTGCTTGGTGCTTTAACTTTACCTGACACTTCGATGTGAAGAGGTATTTCACCACAATTTTTTTTCTTTTCTTTTTTTTAAACTCCATTACAGGTATGTATTGTTTTGTTTATCTTTGTTTTTTTGAGAGAATTTCATATTTTACTTTGTTGATGTAATAGTTCTCCAACCCTATAGAACCTCCTTAACCAATAACCTATCTTAAAATTATTTATTACCAGTTATTTATATAGCGCACACATATTCCACAGCACTTTACAGAGAATATTCAGTCCCTGCCCCAATAAAGCTTACAATCTATTCCCTACCACATGTGTACACACACACACACACACACACACACACACACACACACACACACACACACACACACACATTCACGCTAGGATTAATTTTGTTGGAGCCAATTAACTTACCAGTATATTTTTGGATTGTGGGAGGAATCCGGAGAACCCGGAGGAAACCCACACAAGTACGGGGAGAATATACAAACTCTGCACAGTTAGGGCCATGGTTGGAATTGAACCCATGACCTCAATGCAGTGAGGCGGTAATGCTAACCATTACACAACGTCCGTGCTGGCCATGCTAATAAATTTCTGTTTCAAATAAACAGAACAGTGGATTGTTTTAGTGTCTGCGTCATTCCAGAAATCTTTGCTACGTGTTCCTGTGTGCCTCATTAAAGAAGATCTAGATATGCTAGTTCTGTACTGTATGTCCATAATAGAGCCAGAATAAATCAATATGATTTCATAGTTTGGCTAACCTTAGTTCAAAACGTGGAGCAGCATATTGACTTGTAAACGCCTTAGGTCATTGGAATTCTATGAAACCTCAGCTGACAATGAGAGTAAGCATATGAAGATGCCTTGTGTGAGACATAATGAGAACGTGGACCACTGTTCTCTGCTCCAAACGGCTGGGTAGAGAATGCTTAGTGTCACAGATAGTTACAGAAGTTCAGTAGCGTATCTAGGGGTCGCACATGCTGCAATTCTAGGCCACAACGTCACGGAGACCAGAGCCAGGAGCTGGAACAGAAAGGCTAGGATCATTTGCGGAGAGCCTTTCCTGGCGTCCAGTGGCGACTCCAGAGGTGGGGCTGCAGCACAATCCAAAATTCAAATTCTGATCTCACTGGCAGTTGGTGTGGCTCCCCTATTTGAATTTTGGACTGTGCTGCAGCCCCACCTCTAGAGCCACCACTGCTGACATTAATGACCCCCCTGAAGTTGAAATTTGGGGTTTACCAAGTGCCATCCTGGCCAACTGGTATTGACAGCCCTGAATAAGGTATTGCAGAATCTACTTATATGCCTATAAATGATTTATCAGCAAACTAATGAGGGTGAAATAAAAACATCTCCATCTTTTAAAGGGCTTCTATCACTGTGCCATGGTGATATCACCAGTCATTATGTCCTTTTGATTTGCTGCTTTCTTTTTGTGCGTGTTTCCGCCATTGTCCCACCCACCTTCCCACCAACCGCAAGATCAGTCGCTAGTAATCAGCGTTTACCTATCCTGTTTACGTCATGCTGGGGGTGATCTGCAAATTGTTCACTGAGTTTTTATTGTGCAGGTTCTTCTCCAAGACTTTGCTTCACATAGGACAAGCATAGACAACCTTTACCTCTTCAGTTGTTTTGGAAGTACAGGGCATGCTGAGACTTGTAGTTCTTCAGGACTGTGTGCTATTACATTCATGTAAAGGGTAGGGAGGGATCTGTGCTGTAAATAAGTGGAGCAGAGAGACATGAAGAAGAAGTGGCATAGGCCTGTTTCTCAGATTACATAAGCGTGGATTTGATACCCACTTGTTGCCCGGCTCCCCTTTGAGCAATATACTGAGGACAGGGCCATGCTTAAGTAGTCTTCAATTGATACATGGAAAATGCTCATTTTCAATGGCAGTTGGGAGCTGGACACGTCAGTGCCTTGATTTGGGATTTGAAGTACACACTGCGTCCAAACAATGTACTGATACTTAGCAGCTATCCCTCGTGCGGATTTATGTATCCGGAAGCGTAACAAGCCTTTTAATACAGTCAGCTGAATGTCATCCTGTGTCCTGTTTTTCCGATTTCTAATTACAACTGAATGTCGAGCAATATGTAAATAGTTTGATGCTTAAAAATAGGAACTTAACAATGAAGATCTGTTTTCAATAACTGGGATCTGGCGTTCCTGCTAAACCCGCTTCTTTCCAAATGGTTTCTGGATGAGTGAAACAAATCCTTTATATGTAACAGAGATAAACATGAAACAGCACATTCTATCAGAGTGCTTGGCTCTTTAGTGTTAGGTTTGTTTGGGCACAAGATATACCACAATTAAAGTAACTAAATCTATAGAACACTAATATATATACTGTTAGTGTAGTGCTTGCAGGAGTGTTACTGGTTTGTATCCTCTTGTATTCTTCCCCTTTGATATCTGCATTAGATAAAAGATGCCACTTTCCCACTTTAACGTCACATTAACCTGGACATTATTACAGATTGCAGCTATTTATGTTCCATTTCTTTTCTGCTTGCCAGGGTGGTGGTTTGTGAGTACAGCGGAAGAGCAAGGCTGGGTCCCTGCTACTTATCTAGATTCCCAAAGCGGAAGCAAAGATGACTCTGAAATTCACACTTCAAAATCTGGAGATGGTAAGTTTATTACATGTAACAAATGGATGTATGGTAAGGTGGTGAGTGGATAACCGGCTTGCTTGCTTTTAGATTGTGTTATTTTTGAAGCATAAAGTGTTTTGAAGCATAAAGGTTTGTCGCAATTTTTTTTCATTTTTATCCGTAAAAAGCAAAGTTGTGGCAAAGACATAGGGCCTAATTCAGACCTGATCGTAGTGATCGTAGCTTTTGCACGGCTACAATCGGCCACCTTGACATGCGGGGAGACACCCAGCACAGGGCTAATCCGCCCCGCTTGTCTGGCCCTCCCCCCGCTGCACAGGTAAAAAAGCATTGCATGGCTACAATGCTTTTGTACCTGAAGAGTAGCTGCTTACCAGCACAGCTCCTGCGCGCTGGCAGGGACTACCCGTCGCTCTCCGGGTCGGAGCAGCTGCGTGTGACGTCACGCAGCCCGCCCCCGCACTGTCCTGGAACGCCTGCGTTGCCCGGACCACGCCCCCAAAATGGCGGCCCAACGCCACCGGCCCGCCCCCTCCCACCTAGTGAATGCCTTTTGCCTGTCAATCGGGCAGAGGCGATCGCTGGGCTGAGATGCTGATAGCATCTCTGGCATGCGCCTGCGCAATTCTAACCTGATCACCCGCTGTGCGAAAACGCACAGCAGCGATCGGGTCTGAATTAGCCCTACTGTGTGGTCTGTGGGAGACCTGTAGGTGACATGGAGTACTGCTGGATACACACATTACCGATGGATTTGCTGACCATCAGAACTGCCAGTAGATTGGTCAATTTAGCAAGCTATACACACATATCAGTCACTCGATATGTCTGGCCAAACATCACAACTAGGCGGGTATTTAAACTTGTCCACTCAAATTTGATGTCATCGTCGGCAGTGCTCACACATTACAGTTATGGAGCATGAAGTTTATTATCCGGTCATAATAATAATAAGGAGCAGCAGCCCGTCTTTATGCCACATGTTTTATAGCAGGACAGTTTCCGCATGTGTCCGTTTGTATTGTCTCATCATCATTTTGTTTGGTGATAGTTTAGTTTTGCAATAATGAGCACTCATATAGCAACAGCAATGTCAGGCAATTACTATCATTCTAATGCTTCTTACACATATTAAACTCAACTGTATGTACATTTGTTGCAGTTTAACAACAGTAAAATTGGCTTCTCTTACAGTCCCCATGGCGATCGCTATTATAGGTTGAGTATCCCTTATCCAAAAGTCAAAATCCCACATTTTTGGGTCCCCTACTGAGATAATGACATTACTAAAGCTAGCACATAGATTTAAAGAATTTAAAAAGGGAACTGTAATAGGGTCAGCTTAGATAGATAGATAGATAGATAGATAGATAGATAGATAGATAGATAGATAGATAGATAGATAGATAGATAGATAGAGTTGCCTACTTTAAATAGCTCCTCTCTGGGAGAAGCCCGGAGAGGAGACGCAGCAGGAGACTTTAGGGGGTGGGACCGGGCTGTGACATCATTAAGCGATTTGTGTCATTTTAACCCCTTCCCCACCCCACAGACTCGCGAATATGGCAGTGTATCTCTTCATCCTGCCCGCATCACTAGGGTGCGAGCAGGATGCGGAAGACTTGCCTACTCTTCCGGGGGTGCAGGGGGCTACCCAAAAAAACGGGAGCCTCCTGCAGCTTCCGGGAGAGTAGGCAAGTATTAGATAGATAGATAGATATGTGTGTTATTTATATATATATATATATATATACACACATAAAGCATTGTGTAAGTCTCTGAAAGATCTTGAATCTCTGATAGAATGTTACTTTTGCAAATTTGACTCTCCTACATTCCCACCTATAGTATCTTTAAACATCCACGGGACCCAGGTACTGAAGGGGCGTGGTCAAATATAGGAGGCACAGCCATGCTTCTTCCGAATTGAGAACAATGTAAACGCGTGCTGCAAAGGGGGGCATTTATTACCTTTTTGCAGCTGGCACAGGGCCTTCACAAATAATTACTTAACCCCCCCTTCTTGGTGTGCCTGTCTTTAGGCAGTACTTTGCATAGAGTAATTCTGCGTATTATTACAATTATTATCTGTTCATGGTAAAGCAATACTAGTGAACCCATTGATTTAATAGAGAAAGACTTTTCCCACAGATGAGGCTGACAATTGTGCTACACCCTTATTACACAGAGGCATAGGGGACCTGCACAAACAATGGCAAATATATATATAAACTTGTTTCTCGATAGTATGAAATCATATGTCAGTATTCCAAAACACATAACAGGTGTGACCTCAGTAACATTCCAGTGCTAAATAGCATTGCAAGGCACCTAGGGATTAGGGGAAATGTAGTCCACCCCAATCTACCCCATATAGCACATTCCAATAAGCTAACTGTGTCATTGGAATACTATGTGTGGCTTTCTATCCCGCTTACTTCATAATCTTGGCGGCTTATTTATCAATATGGTCAAAAAGAAAGATTTTATATCACCATTTATCACAGAAATAGAAATATTTTTAAGGGACAATTTGTAAAAAAAAAATAATAATGAAAATTACCACTTCAGAGGCCAGTTCAGGTCACCTATACGGAATAAGACCCTGGCTTTGCTGGGTTACACAAGTGCACCTCCCCGCCCCACTCCAGTAATCACCTCTTGGTAATAGTGATCACTGAACACTGTCCTTGTTAGAAAGGTGTTAGCTTCCTCATGTTCCGATCACCTGAGAGGGCCACCGCCACAAATCATACAGTATCATATGGGGGGCGGATCCTAAGTAGTCATTAACTGCCTGCTTTGGGTATCTTTTGTAATTAAGAAAATAGCTTGTGGAAGGATTCACACATTAATCTATTTTTATTCCAGGATGAAAGTAAATGCAATGTAAAACCTGCTAAAGTGTGGATATACTTTTTCTAGGCTCCAGCACAGGGCAGCGTTGTATAGCTGTCATGCTTACTAATAAAGCCCATTTGTTATCCTGTAATGGCTGATGCTGTAGTTTCATCTATACGTTTCTCCAACCTTCTCAGCTATAAGTGCTGATGAGTTTCACATACTCTCTGAAGTGCTGTGAGAAAACCAAAGGGACTTATTTTGTTATTTACTAGTTCTGCATCTCAGTAGATGCAAATTGTACACTTTAATTAGAAGTGTTAGTAAAATATTTGTGTGTTACTGTATACAGAGATATGGGATGAGTCAGGGCTTATTATTACCTAAAGTTCTGCACTTAATGGTAACGGATTAGGTGCAGCACAATAGAATTCAATGAAATAATTATTGTTAACTTGCTTTTATTTTGTTGTATACAAATTGTGTATATATGTACAGTATATTTATACTGTGTGTGTGTGTATATATTACTGTGCCAATTATTATATTACAGTGATATCTTTAGGTTACTCTTGTAGTTGTACAGTACCCAAAGTCCCTTCACTTTTATGGTTCTCCTGCACAGGTTGTGTTCCAATAGCGAACAGACATCAACATTCACCTTTATCCATCGAATTGATGTGCTTCTTTATCTTAATAATTGATGACCCACACAAGTCCCAATACACTTATTACATATGTACACATGGCCCTATACATACAGTACACATGGTGGTGGAACAAACCTCTCTTAGAGTTTGAGTAATTCTGGACGTGAGAGACCCCTGCAATCACCCAGTTATGGGAATACTGCACCTCTCTCAGAACTGTCACCCAGCTATAGGAATACTGCACCTCTCTCAGAACTATCACCCAGCTATGGGAATACTGCATCTCTCTCAGAACTATCACCCAGCTATGGGAATACTGCACCTCTCTCAGAACTAATCACCCAGCTATGGGAATACTGCACCTCTCTCGGGACTGTCACCCAGCTATGGGAATACTGCACCTCTCTCAGAACTATCACCCAGCTATGGAAATACTGCACCTCTCTCAGGACTGTCACCCAGCTATGGGAATACTGCACCTCTCTCAGGACTGTCACCCAGCTATGGGAATACTGCACCTCTCTCAGAACTGTCACACAGCTATGGGAATACTGCACCTCTCTCAGAACTGTCACCCAGCTATGGGAATACTGCACCTCTCTCAGAACTAATCACCCAGCTATGGGAATACTGCACCTCTCTCAGAACTATCACCCAGCTATGGGAATACTGCATCTCTCTCAGAACTATCACCCAGCTATGGGAATACTGCACCTCTCTCAGAACTAATCACCCAGCTATGGGAGCTATGGGAATACTGCACCTCTCTCAGGACTGTCACCCAGCTATGGGAATACTACACCTCTCTCAGAACTATCACCCAGCTATGGGAATACTGCACCTCTCTCAGAACTAATCACCCAGCTATGGGAATACTGCACCTCTCTCGGGACTGTCACCCAGCTATGGGAATACTGCACCTCTCTCAGAACTATCACCCAGCTATGGGAATACTGCACCTCTCTCAGAACTATCACCCAGCTATGGGAATACTGCACCTCTCTCAGGACTGTCACCCAGCTATGGGAATACTGCACCTCTCTCAGAACTATCACCCAGCTATGGGAATACTGCATCTTTCTCAGAACTATCACCCAGCTATGGGAATACTGCACCTCTCTCAGAACTAATCACCCAGCTATGGGAGCTATGGGATTACTGCACCTCTCTCAGGACTGTCACCCAGCTATGGGAATACTGCACCTCTCTCAGAACTATCACCCAGCTATGGGAATACTGCACCTCTCTCAGAACTAATCACCCAGCTATGGGAATACTGCACCTCTCTCGGGACTGTCACCCAGCTATGGGAATACTGCACCTCTCTCAGAACTATCACCCAGCTATGGGAATACTGCACCTCTCTCAGAACTATCACCCAGCTATGGGAATACTGCACCTCTCTCAGGACTGTCACCCAGCTATGGGAATACTGCACCTCTCTCAGAACTGTCACACAGCTATGGGAATACTGCACCTCTCTCAGAACTGTCACCCAGCTATGGGAATACTGCACCTCTCTCAGAACTAATCACCCAGCTATGGGAATACTGCACCTCTCTCAGAACTATCACCCAGCTATGGGAATACTGCACCTCTCTCAGAACTAATCACCCAGCTATGGGAATACTGCACCTCTCTCAGAACTGTCTCCCAGCTATGGGAATACTGCACCTCTCTAAGAACTAATCACCCAGCTATGGGAATACTGCACCTCTCTCAGAACTAATCACTCAGATATGGGAATACTGCACCTCTCTCAGAACTAATCACCCAGCTATGGGAATACTGCACCTCTCTCAGAACTAATCACCCAGCTATGGGAATACTGCACCTCTCTCAGAACTGTCACCCAGCTATGGGAATACTGCACCTCTCTCAGAACTAATCACCCAGCTATGGGAATACTGCACCTCTCTCAGAACTGTCACCCAGCTATGGGAATACTGCACCTCTCTCAGAACTAATCACCCAGCTATGGGAATACTGCACCTCTCTCAGAACTGTCACCCAGCTATGGGAATACTGCACCTCTCTCAGAACTGTCACCCAGCTATGGGAATACTGCACCTCTCTCAGAACTAATCACCCAGCTATAGGAATACTGCACCTCTCTCAGAACTAATCACCCAGCTATGGGAATACTGCACCTCTCTCAGAACTAATCACCCAGCTATGGGAATACTGCACCTCTCTCAGAACTGTCACCCAGCTATGGGAATACTGCACCTCTCTCAGAACTAATCACCCAGCTATGGGAATACTGCACCTCTCTCAGAACTATCACCCAGCTATGGGAATACTGCACCTCTCTCAGGATTTTCACCCAGCTATGGGAATACTGCATCTCTCTCAGAACTATCACCCAGCTATGGGAATACTGCACCTCTCTCAGAACTAATCACCCAGCTATGGGAATACTGCACCTCTCTCAGAACTATCACCCAGCTATGGGAATACTGCACCTCTCTCAGGACTGTCACCCAGCTATGGGAATACTGCACCTCTCTCAGAACTAATCACCCAGCTATGGGAATACTGCACCTTTCTCAGAACTAATCACCCAGCTATGGGAATACTGCACCTCTCTCAGAACTATCACCCAGCTATGGGAATACTGCACCTCTCTCAGAACTAATCACCCAGCTATGGGAATACTGCACCTCTCTCAGAACTAATCACCCAGCTATGGAAATACTGCACCTCTCTCAGAACTAATCACCCAGCTATGGGAATACTGCACCTCTCTCAGAACTATCACCCAGCTATGGGAATACTGCATCTCTCTCAGGACTGTCACCCAGCTATGGGAATACTGCACCTCTCTCAGAACTAATCACCCAGCTATGGGAATACTGCACCTCTCTCAGGACTGTCACCCAGCTATGGGAATACTGCACCTCTCTCAGAACTGTCTCCCAGCTATGGGAATACTGCACCTCTCTCAGAACTAATCACCCAGCTATGGGAATACTGCACCTCTCTCAGGACTGTCACCCAGCTATGGGAATACTGCACCTCTCTCAGAACTGTCTCCCAGCTATGGGAATACTGCACCTCTCTCAGAACTAATCACCCAGCTATGGGAATACTGCACCTCTCTCAGAACTAATCACCCAGCTATGGGAATACTGCACCTCTCTCAGAACTGTCTCCCAGCTATGGGAATACTGCACCTCTCTCAGAACTAATCACCCAGCTATGGGAATACTGCACCTCTCTCAGAACTGTCTCCCAGCTATGGGAATACTGCACCTCTCTCAGAACTAATCACCCAGCTATGGGAATACTGCACCTCTCTCAGAACTAATCACCCAGCTATGGGAATACTGCACCTCTCTCAGAACTGTCACCCAGCTATGGGAATACTGCACCTCTCTCAGAACTATCACCCAGCTATGGGAATACTGCACCTCTCTCAGAACTAATCACCCAGCTATGGGAATACTGCACCTCTCTCAGAACTAATCACCCAGCTATGGAAATACTGCACCTCTCTCAGAACTAATCACCCAGCTATGGGAATACTGCACCTCTCTCAGAACTATCACCCAGCTATGGGAATACTGCATCTCTCTCAGGACTGTCACCCAGCTATGGGAATACTGCACCTCTCTCAGAACTAATCACCCAGCTATGGGAATACTGCACCTCTCTCAGGACTGTCACCCAGCTATGGGAATACTGCACCTCTCTCAGAACTGTCTCCCAGCTATGGGAATACTGCACCTCTCTCAGAACTAATCACCCAGCTATGGGAATACTGCACCTCTCTCAGGACTGTCACCCAGCTATGGGAATACTGCACCTCTCTCAGAACTGTCTCCCAGCTATGGGAATACTGCACCTCTCTCAGAACTAATCACCCAGCTATGGGAATACTGCACCTCTCTCAGAACTAATCACCCAGCTATGGGAATACTGCACCTCTCTCAGAACTGTCTCCCAGCTATGGGAATACTGCACCTCTCTCAGAACTAATCACCCAGCTATGGGAATACTGCACCTCTCTCAGAACTGTCTCCCAGCTATGGGAATACTGCACCTCTCTCAGAACTAATCACCCAGCTATGGGAATACTGCACCTCTCTCAGAACTAATCACCCAGCTATGGGAATACTGCACCTCTCTCAGAACTGTCACCCAGCTATGGGAATACTGCACCTCTCTCAGAACTATCACCCAGCTATGGGAATACTGCACCTCTCTCAGAACTAATCACCCAGCTATGGGAATACTGCACCTCTCTCAGAACTAATCACCCAGCTATGGGAATACTGCACCTCTCTCAGAACTGTCACCCAGCTATGGGAATACTGCACCTCTCTCAGAACTAATCACCCAGCTATGGGAATACTGCACCTCTCTCAGAACTGTCACCCAGCTATGGGAATACTGCATCTCTCTCAGAACTAATCACCCAGCTATGGGAATACTGCACCTCTCTCAGAACTGTCACCCAGCTATGGGAATACTGCACCTCTCTCAGAACTGTCACCCAGCTATGGGAATACTGCACCTCTCTCAGAACTAATCACCCAGCTATGGGAATACTGCACCTCTCTCAGAACTAAGCCATTCAGAACAGATGAAAGTGATTTCTGAATGAATAGTAATTGTGCTCTGAAGTTTCAGACATCCGTGTCATGAGTAGCTGAGCACTTTGATCTAAGAATATTAATTATTATAGCTAATTTAAATAAAATATGCCTTGAAATTTTGTAATCCGTAGGAGTTGTGGGGGTGTAATGCCTCTTTGCATACTGTTCTCATTAGTATTATTATTTGTCCGATCGCACGCATTGCTAGAGGCAGCACTGCCGAATGAATGTGTACACACAGCCTCGCTAAATACGCACATGAATGTCATCAGAAAATGTTTTGTACTGTATAACTGCATACTATAGTGTTGAGGGAAACTGTCCCAAAAAACCTCAAACTTTTATTTTATGAAAATATGTTTTCACGATCTGGGATGGCTTGTAGTGCTGTTAAATTGTACAAGCCACATTTGCCCACTCATGCCTCTTACTACTGACACAGTAAACAGCTTCAAGGATGGACTAATCTTTCCTGGTTTCTGTTATCCACATAAACTGTACAATTTAAATGTCAGTAATTACAGCTGGACTGTCACCTACATTAGCCGAGGTCCTTCATCAGATATGTAAATTTTAGCAAAAATGTAAACGCTTTGAAATGTACAGTACTTGAGGTCGGTAATCACGGATACTTAAAGTGATGTAAAAGTCTACACTCCCTGTGAGAATGACCTCCAGCTGCATACATAGGGCCATATTTGTATGCTAATGCATTCACTGCTGTGATCCTGTCCGCAGCAGCTCTGCTAAAATATGCAAATGTATCAGCCGGCAGGAGTTGTATTGAGACGCCGACCAGAGGCTTTGCTAATATCAGCAACAGCATATAAAGACGCAGTGCGATCGCAGATCCTTCCATAATTGGCCTTTTCAGTAAGCCTGTGGTCAGGCAGAATGGCCAGGTGTACTGAGACACCAGGAGCCATCTTGATTGCGTACGGGATTGCAGACACCTCCTGAAATCGACCACAGCAAGCCATTAATACCTCCAAACAGTCCCTACCTGTCAATCCTTTTCCGAATGAAGCCTTACTGCAAGCGAGGATGGTAATGGACTTTGATACATGCGCAGTGCGACTAAAACGTAGGCGCCATTGACCGATAACCGCTCATCTGCGAAAACATCAGCATAGTGTACAACTAAATTGGACCCACAGCCCACTATGCTGGCTCTCTGGACATCATGGGAAATAAACGTCAGTAACAAGTGGAATTCAGGAGAGCACACAATGCTTATGGCACCAGGTAAAAGCTGCATTTTTTTTATTTTTTTTTAGAAGACTTCAAGTTTGACAAGTAGGAAAGTAAAAGATGTCATACATAATTTACAGTCCTCTAACTAATGTATGCATCTCCTAGATGCGGTCTAAATATAGGATAAGATACTAGAACGTACAGAAAAAAGGAATGACGGGGCATTGTTGTTGTTGAAGGATGTTTCTATATACCCAGGACCCCCGTTAAATGTTGCTCATTTGTACATCTTCCTGCATCGGTGGGAAAATGTTCCCCTCCAACATTTCAACCCATTTCTAATACTTTTACATTTAACATTTTCATTGTTCATGTAATATTGTTTCATTTATTTTTTTATTATTCACATCCTCCTGTCATGTTTTTCTTTCTGTTTGTCTCCTTATGTTCACATCCATCTCCTCTGTTAGTAACTAAGAGGCGCAAGGCTCATCTGCGGCGCTTGGACCGGCGCTGGACGCTGGGTGGCATTGTCAACAGGCAACAAAGCCGAGGTGAATAGAATTTTACTGCTATGTGTAAGAGATTGTAGTCACACGGGATAATGAGGGGGTGCTGATTTTGCTTGTACACGTATGTTTAGCCAAAGTTTGAATGTGTTTCGACTTCCTTTACATGTAGGCTGGCCTATGCTTTTTCTGCAATTTTGGGGCAAGTACTAACCATTCTATACTCCATTTTGTATCCTTTTCTACTGCATAACTCTTCTCAGTGGTAAATGCCATTAGCTCCTCTGTCTGGCTGGCTTCTTAACGGTTTAATACACAGTTATTTTGTTGACTGTTTATATTATTTTGTTGATTGAAATTTGTGTCCCATTGTTGAGAAATTTGTACAAAGTAACAAATGATTTCTGATCTTTAGAAGGCTGCATTCAATTAGGGCGGTATCCTGTTAGCCGCAGTAAATTACCACGGCTAATTGCCTTGCACAAGGCTATCCAATTAGTCCCGACGCTGGCACTTCCTCAGACAGGCAAAACCAAAACCGTGATAAGAAGCCTTTTTGTCCACGATTGCGGATGTGAAAACACAGGTCCGCAACTTTTTGCAGATCCTATGTATTTTCATATGAAAAACTAACATTCGTTGGATGAAAAAAAAATGGGGACCAAGTTGATAGCCTGAAAAAAAACTTGTCATTAAAAATAATAATAATAATTTGTGGAAAAAAAACCCTGTTTTTAACGTCCGAAAAACTTTCTCTGCTAATTGGATACCCTTCTTCATGAAGTTACATGCATTCTTCCTGACCATTTTTGTATTGTATTTCCAAGTATTTATGGTGTAATAGAGCTGAACTGTCAAACTGGCCCCCAGCAGGCCCTCCAATGTTTTTTTTTTTTTTGTGGTCCAACACAACTCTTGACTGTTCACATAGGGGGTAATTCCAAGTTGATCGCAGCAGGAATTCTGTTAGCAGTTGGGCAAAACCATGTGCACTGCAGGGGAGGCAGATTTAACATGTGCAGAGAGAGATAGATTTGGGTGTGGTGTGTTCAATCTGCAATCTAAATTGCAGTGTAAAAATAAAGCAGCCAGTATTTACCCTGCACAGAAACAAAATAACCCACCCAAATCTAACTCTCTCTGCAAATGTTATATCTGCCCCCCCTGCAGTGCACATGGTTTTGCCCAACTGCTAAAAAATTTCCTGCTATGATCAACTTGGAATTACCCCCATAGACTGTTGAGAAACACCATTTTTCTTTCAGGCATTTGGACCACAAACACATAGCTATACCAGTAATGTGGCCATCAAGAAACTACTTGTACAGCGCTGTCATACTGAAAAAAATATCATGTTGCCCACCACAGCTCTAGGTGAAGGCTTTGGCTACCTATCTATTCAACCAACATGGCTGCCATTTGGTTTCACTCTAAAATGACAGTCTACTCCAGTTTGAGAAAAAAACAACCAAATATCGCTTAAGCTTCTTTTTATTGTTATTTATATGCAATTAAGGGGCAGATGTATTAAGCCTGGAGAAGTGATAAAGCAGTGATAAGTGCAAGGTGATAACGCACCAGCCAATCAGCTCCAATATGTAAATTTACAGTTAGGAGTTGATTGGCTGGTGTGTCATCACCTTGCACTTATCACTGCTTTAGCACTTCTCCAGGCTTAATACATTTGCCCCTAAATCACTTATCTTCGATTGCTGGGGAAACATTTTTTTTCTATTAAATGTACATTTCACTAGGAATCTGTACTGGTGGATGTTCCAAAATGCTACTGATGGAGTATACAATATTGTGCACTGTTGTTAGGCAGACGCAAATATCCATGAAACTGTTAACTATCCCAGCCTAACACATGAGGTTCTGATATTAGAAATCAGTCGTGTTAAAAGTACAGATCCTCTCTCTTGCATTCACATCCACAGACATAGCAAACACACAGTTTCCTGATTAACAATTCCTCACTCCTCTTTGTTTTTCATACTAGGGAGGTAAAATATGCAGAAACCCACAGCTTCCAACTCTTGTATATGAATCCAGCCCCCCCCGGAGCAGGGGATGGTTTTTCCCAATTCAAGACAGCAGCGCAGTATGAAAGACAACCGGGGAGATTGCTGACTGAGGGAAAATATTTAAGAATAAAATTCTTAAATATTTGCTGCGGTCTGGAAACAGAGAGTATACTGTAGTTAATGCATTTAAGAGATCTGTATTTTCTCTAGATATTCAGCATCTTATATGCAGAATTTTTTTCTTCTTTCCAAATAAGTTTTTTTTTTCAAACACATGTTTATGGCTGTATGTGTATCCGTTTTTGAGCATTTCCAGGGGTTTCCCTCATCCCACTCAGCCTGGAACCACTAGTAAACTCTCTGTTTACCACTGGTGTAGGTGTCACATAGAGTAGAAATGCTCAGCCTTTCACTAGCAGGAGACCCGTGTAACAGCGTGCCATCATTCTGGGACTTCCAAGTGTTGCTTCTAATAGAATGTATTGGGGTGTGGTATTGAAAGTTGACAGTAACTAGGTCGACAATGTCTAGGTCGACCACTATTGGTCGACAGTAGCTAGGTCGACCTGGTGTCTAGGTCGACAGGGTCTTTAGGTCGACATGTTCTAGGTCGACAGGTCAAAATGTCGACATGCATTTTTAATGTTATTTTGGTGTTGTTTTCTTCGTAGAGTGACCGGGAACCCCAATTAGTGCACCGCGTCCCCTCGCATGGCTTGCTTCGCTCGCCATGCTTCGGGCATGGTGCCTTCGCTCCGCTACCGCTTCGCTCGGCACAGATTACCGTTCCAATCGTAGTCCACGTGGATCGTTAAGTATGAAAAGGTTAAAAAAAAGAAAAAAATTGTGAAAAACTCATGTCGACCTTTTGACCTGTCGACCTAGAACATGTCGACCTAAAGACCCTGTCGACCTAGACATTGTCGACCTAGTTACTGTCGACTTTCAATCCGGATCCCAATGTATTGCACATTAGACCAAAAAAAGAAGACTTCTATCAGATTGCGGAAATGTGCTGACCACTCCTGACCTAGACTAATGCAGAAATGCATAAAGATTATCATATTTAGTTACAAGGTTTAAAAAGCTTTCTAGTGACCATGAAGAAACTGCAGAATTCCATGTGTGTACAGCTGTTGCTATTACTCTGGTGGCCAATCACCGTGACCAACTGCACACTCCTTTGGAAAGTGTTACACTTTTTGCTTGTCTTAATGTGGACAGAGCACCTAACTGTATATTTGTTTACTGAGAAATGGAGTGTGCCTGATTTTAATAATAACACTATGGATTAGGTATATTTAGTAGTATGGTGCAATGCAGCTATAGAGCTAAATTAGAAGGGTCCTATTTATAATAAAATGTGCATACTCTATTTGCCATGAGCCAAGCCGTTCAATAACTTTATTGACATAATACATTAAATTATAACACACTGTTTTATCCTGCACCTATACACCATTCACACTGCAGAGGCAGCCATTTTGTAGACGCCCACTTTAAACCTATACAGTTGCATTTATTTAAGACTAACAGGCAGATTTACCAAACAGCGATATCTGGTTTATTATCGCTATTCTATATGTATGAAAGGGGATTTTGCGGAAAAATCAGATCTCTTCAGTGCCAGAAGTGATTTCTCAAATTAGCAATAAGGATAAGAATAGTCTCTAAAAAAAAAATAAAAAAAAATGAAGATGTCTACCTGCCGTGTTGCAAACTACAGACACTGTCATTGTGTCATTACTCACTATGATTAATGTGCATGTGCGGCCTTATCTTACACAAGTGCAGTCTAGGAAAAACTTTACATTGAGTGCTATCTTACAATATTGTGCATGGCCAACTGGGGCATGTACAAACTTTACATACAACTATGGAGGACAACAGAGTTCCAGAGGTGGGAGGTTCCGCAACACCTCTCCAGCAACTGTGGTTTTGATACATTGCAGCACAAAGACATCCATTCGATAAGCTGAAATGCAGGATATATCTTAACGCTGAGATAAATGACATGTTGATACATTTATCCCTATGTACAAGCTGGTAAGTAGGTGATTTCCAGTCTAGAGGTATCTTTTATTTAGACTCTACTATATACAAAAAACTGGCGCTACATGAGCTGTTCTGAGCTCTAAATCTGTGTCATGCATTCGAAACTTGGCTCCTATAACTTAGAAGCACAACGGATAGACTATAGTAGACAGTTCCCTCTTGGCGTCTTTATCGTCCCTAGGCATTTTTACATCACTGCTTAAATTGTTTCGCACATGTGGTTTAAAACTGACCACTGCTGGGACATAAAAATCTGTTCCTCCCTTTTCAGACCTCATGATTATAATCATTTAGAAATGTCTTGGTGCTTTATTCTTAAATAAGAGTAATAATAATAATAATAGCAGTCAGAAAATTAAATATGGGATACACACGCCAATTTTGTTAGAGTGTAAGTGTTTCCCAATGGCTAAGACCCACATTGTTTGTGTTTATAGATGGTTTCTTTGTATACCTCTTTGGCTTTTGTGCGTTGTTTTAATGAGTTTTAATGCAGATGCAGGAAAATTTCTTAATAAACTGTGTTCTTCCCAACAATAAATAATAACCCTGAAATATGTTTGCCACATGCTGAACCTCTGAAATATGTCCTTGATGACGTTCCACACCAATAATTATTACATATACTGTGGTTGTTCTATGAAGAGTGGCCAGTCCTGGGGTGCCAGACGTAAATCGCTGTGAATTCTGTTTCCCTAAAGTACATAGACATCAAGCCTGGTCTCAAAGTGCGTATGGTGTTGGCAGAAATCAGAGTATGTTTATTTGGTCTAAACTCCTCTTTACTGCAAATGAAATAATGCATTCAAATCTGATGCTAACCAAGGGCCTAATTCAGACCTGGTCGCATGCAGGCAGTGTTTTGCACTGCCGTGACCAGGTAATCGCCGCCTACAGGGGAGGGGGTAAACGCTGTGCCGGCTGTGCAGTGAGCTGTACAAACAAAAGTTTGTGCAGTTTCTGCACAGCCCAGGATTTACTTAGTTGCTGCGACGATCCGGGCCGATGCTGACATCAGGAATCTTCCTCCCGAATGGCTGTACACGCCTGCGTTTTTCCGGACACTCTCTGAAAACGGTGAGTTGCCGCCCACGAACGCCTTCTTCCTGTCACTCTTCCTGCGATCGCTTTCTTCGTAAGTTCTGTCTCTGTTCGCCGATCCCCGGAGGCCAACGCGCCTGCGCATTGCGGTGCATGCGCATGCGATGTTCGGACCCGATCACATGGCTGCGAAAAAAGACAGCGTGCGAACGGGTCTGAATGACCCCCCGAGAACACAGTAGTTCTGCAAAAATACGTTATGTTGCATCAGTGTGAAGGCTTGCTGTTATTGGCTATTTGATACTAGTGCCACTTACAGAGTGACCTCATACACCTAGCGTTTTAACGCAATATCGCACCAGGTGCATGGCAAAACTTAGACACCCCACCATGGGTAGTAATTCTCCTAACTTCATACTTTTTCCTGCCTTTTTCGCTTCATAACCGCATACATATTCACTTATAGGGCCAGATGTAACGCTGTGCAAGTTTTTTTTTGGGGGGGGGGACATACTCTCACTTTCTCGCACATTAGAAGGTGCCGGTGTGTCCCAAAACTAACCCAATGTGATAGCCTGCAAGTTTTTAAGTTTGAGGCTATTACATTGGCCCTCATTCCGAGTTGATCGCTCGCTAGCTGCGTTTAGCAGCAGTGCAAATGCTAAGCCGCCGCCCTCTGGGAGTTTAGCTTAGCTTAGCAGAAGTGCGAACGAAAGATTAGCAGAACTGCACAGGAAAAATGTCATGCCATTTCTGAGTAGCTCCAGACCTACTTCTATCTTGCGATGACTGCAGTCCGTTTAGTTCCTGGTTTGACGTCACAAACACGCCCTGTGTTCAGCCAGCCACTCCCCCGTTTCCCCAGCCACTCCTGCATTTTTGCCTGGCACGCCTGCGTTTTTTAGCACACTCCCTGAAAACGCTGAGTTGCCGCCCAGAAACACCCACTTCCTGTCAATCAAACAACAAACACTCGAGAAAACATCGCACGAGCCTCTGTAAAACTACAAAGTTTTGTGTGAAAGTACTTAGCGCATGTGCGCTGCGTACCATGCGCATGCGCATAAATGCCGATTTTTCACCTGATCGCTGTGCTGCGAAAAAAACGTCAGCGAGCGATGAACTCGGAATGAGGGCCTTTGTGTGATGTAGGGAGAGTTTTCTAGACTGAAAAACTCGCACAATGTAATGTGAGTTTCATTACAAGTTTGCCAGAAGCATTTACAGATCAGTGAGATCCATGCATGCTTCTGTCTGTGAAAGTAAAGAAATAGTTTAAAAAGTAAAAAAAAAAGTAAAAAAATGCACGTATTTTAACAACCAGCTCCGTGCTCTTGGATGAAGAGATGAAGCCCAGGGCTAAGGCCGCCACCTCTGGGCTGTGGGTGGCGACTTCATAGCTTCTTTATGTAAAACAATGAAAATTAAATATTGTCTTTTGCTGTGGAACTATAGGTCCCAGCAAGCCTCCCCCGCATGCTGGTACTTGGAGAACCACAAGTACCAGCATTCGGTGTATTAAATGACCTACAGGTACCTGTAGTTCCACAGTAAAAGACATTAAAAAAAACGCAGGCCACACACCATGATAGTACAATTTTATTAAAACATACTTGCACACTCACATACATACACACACTTACACATACTTACCTACATCCCACGCAGCCATTCTCGTCCCTTTCTCCAGTCGAATATCATAGAGTACCTGGAAAAAAATAGATATATACTCACCTATTTCCAGGTCCTCTTCAGTTCATGTAGGTATCCAGGGGTTAAAAAAAAAAATTCCGGTCCACCGCACATGGATCCCTTTTTCCCGAATGGCGGGTCCCCTTGTGACTTCTGTCACTTGGAGACCCGCCAGCCAATCAGGGAGTGCCATATCATAGCGCTCTCTCATATTGGCTGTGCTCTCCCGGCCTGCCAATCAAGCGGAGCGCATAGGCTATAATGAGTGGAAAAATCTCCATTTTAGTCTATGGGTGGGAACCTGCGGTCTACTGCAGACTGAAAGGTTAATTGAGGTCACTCTTGTGGGTGACCTCAATTAACCTTGCGGTCTGAGGTAGACAGATCTGAGCACTGGGGGGAAGGGGGGGGGGGTAGACATGGCCACACCCCCTACAAAGAATATAAAAAAGAAACAGAGAAACGAGACACAGCATGCTGCACAGCCAGAGGTGGATCATTGGGGAATGGCAGTCAGTGCAATTGCACTTCATTGCACATAATGCAGGGGGAGAGAGAAGGTGGCAGCCTCGCTAGACCCTCTGCTGCCCAGCACACAGTAGCATTTGCTGGGCTGGGGAGAGGCTCTGCTGTGCAGCAGTAGTTTCACCCTCTCCCTGCCTGAATGCGTCACGTCTGCAGCCGCTGCTCTGGGGAGAGGTGGATCTGGGCTCCTTCCGTGCCCATCCAACTAGCCTGAGCCCAGGTATTTAGTAATATGCTCCTCCTCTCGACACCCTGAGCAAATGAGTTGCACACAAGCTACATGAGATGCCAGCGTCAGTATTCAGTGTACCCTGGCATTATCATATTGATGACCCTTACAATACCGGGACTCCCAAATATGGGTGGACCTCTGTTTTAGGACAGAGGACAAAACCTGCATTATACGATGTAGATGAGTTTGCTGTGCTCATAGTGCTGGGATAATTGAAAAAAAGTCCAGGCTTTTTAAGTTTACTATTACTAATAAGTGTATAAATGTGTATAGCTTTGCCCAGGATGATCAGTCATAAAATACCGTGTCTTGGAACCAGAAACTCTATGCGGCCCTATACAGTGTACATTCCGTATACCCTGCCAGCTCCAGCAACACATATATTTTACCTCTGCAAATACTATACTGTGTGGGCACCATGATTGGGCACTAGTCAGTGACATATCTATAACTCATTGGCTGTATTGTTTGCAGAGTAGTGAATAATCCACAGATTTTGTGCTAGCATAGAGGGGAGTGAGAGCTGCCAAGTCACGCTCCGTAACCACTAAAAGATTTATAAGCCCCACAAACATTCCTAGCTGTAAGTACTTACTGATATTTGC
The DNA here is from genome assembly GCF_028390025.1 of Pseudophryne corroboree. Lineage (NCBI taxonomy): Eukaryota > Metazoa > Chordata > Amphibia > Anura > Myobatrachidae > Pseudophryne > Pseudophryne corroboree. The sequence goes on from NC_086446.1 coordinate 685,396,823, forward strand.
TTCAGCGTCACAGCCTTTGCCGTGTAATGGGTTATATATGAATGCGGATATCTCAGTATTGATTAACCCGATTCATACGATTCCATTACCAATAGCTCAGGTGGATTAGAAATCACATGCTTTCCCGCCATTTATGGGGTCAGTTCCTGATGCCTGCACCAAGTACATACCCTCCAACATTTTACACATAAAAATTGGTACAAAGTCTAAAAGGGGGCGTGGCCACGGGTAAAGGGCACCCCTTTTCCTATACTTTCAATGGAAGTTTAGAGCCAAAAATCGGTACAGACCTTAGAAATAAGGTACTGTACCTGCCAAAAAGGTACAGTTGGAAGGTATGCAAGTACAATATTTTTTTTTTTTATTGTATGCTTATTACTGGGCTGCTCATAGCAGCCTGTATTTCTGAAAGGCACGCTCTGCACTCCTGCCTTGTAATTGCTTACTTAATATTTAATATATACCATCTGCCTGCTTTGTAAACACTTTCAGATTGTGCTTTTCTTTATGCAATAGCTTTCAGCAGTAAACAAACAAAATAATACCATGATGAAACTAAGATGAAATCAAATGAGTAATTAATCAATGTATCTGCAGCAGTACAGGAGATTTTAAGTAAAGATTAATTAAAGATTCGGGGGGGGGGGGGGATTTACTAAGCATCAAAATGCAGTGAGTGCCTGTGCCCCCTCCACAGCTGCGTGTTTCCCATATCCCCACTACATCAATACACTACATCTCACTGTGTGCGCTGCACTACATCGTTATACTACATTGCATCGCTGTACTGCATAACTGCTCTACTTCTATACGCCATACTGCACTACATTACTACATTCCTCTATGCCTTGCTCTACATCGCTGCACTGCATCCCTGATTTGCTGCACTACATCCACTTTATGCATTGCACTACACTCTTACTACAATACTTACACCCTATGAGCAGGGGGTGGGCCAAGTTTACTGGCGGGAAGTCGGTCATTGGAATAGAGAGCATCAGGGTAGAGCGGAAGGTGGGTGCCGGATGGTACTTCGGAAGTATAGAGAATAAGGAGGGAGCAGGCCTGGATTTGTCTTGCAGAAGCTGTCCCCTGACACCGCCCTCCTTCTCTACTTCAGCCGGATTTCTTCCACTTTTATTACGAGCCCTCAGTGACTAGCTGGACAGCTACTAACATCGGTCACTGAGACTCATTATTAGTACTGCTAACATCGCCGGCTCTGGTCCTTTCAGAGCCACTGGCTTGGTGCAGTGCACCGGCTCCACCCCCAGTAGTTCCAACACTGAATAGAACATTGGCCCACACATCGATTATTTAACATACAGAACAATAGAAACCCTGGATTTACTAATTCCCATGTTTATAGAACCGAAGCCACAGAAAATTTCCATCAACAGAGTAAAAAAATAATAAAAAAAAATACAGGTGAATTGTAAAAAAAACACATGTTGTGGATTCCCACGCCATTTTTCCACTCAGGGGTAAATTTACTAAGAAATGGGTTTGCCATCTATCGCAAAGGACATTGTTGTCGGATTGCTGTATAAAAATCCAGTAGTTACTAACCATCAGATTTGATTTTCAATAGAGCTCTGACTACGATGTAAATCATATATTTTCTGTCTGAGGACCCTTTGGATATAACCTTTACCTCCAATAGACTCTGCCATCAATCTGATTTTGTAAAATAAGGGGTGGAGGGGGGGGCATGGGAATCCACAACATTTGTGTTTTTTACTATTTACCGGTCTATTTTTTAATTATTATTTTTTACTATTCTGCTGCAAAATTTCTGTGGATTCTATCGGTTTTGTACATTTATATAACTTTTGTTAAATTAAAGGTACTTCATATGAAATAACTAATAATAGTATTTTCAAGTACGTTGCAGGTACTTAAATAACATCTGTTTATTGTAATTACTGTATAGTCTATCTGTAATCTGGAGAGAGAAAACCAAAATTCATGTCTGTAAGAACAGTGCAGGGGGCCGTCCATAGCCCAAACTATTAAAGTGTTCTAATTTTCTCATTGTATTAGAACTTTTACACGTGGTGTATCTGTCTCTGCATGTTTTTGTGGTGACAATTGTTTTTTTATTTATTTATTGGTAGTTCAGAAAGTATCACTATGTAATGTTTCAGCATTGTGTCCATTTTATGGGTTATATTACTGTAAGTACTAGGTTTATAGAGACTGCAGACCTTTCACATAATAGCTAGAGAAATGTTCTTGAAACTGTCAAAAATTTTAATAATAATTTCTTTTTCCTGCCATTAGAAGAAAAATATATTACCATACAGCCTTACACCAGTCAGGGGAAAGATGAGATTGGATTCGAAAAAGGTGTTACGGTGGAGGTCATCCAGAAGAATTTGGAGGGGTGGTGGTTCATAAGGTAAGACAAAGATAAGATTGGGTTAGGGCAGATGTGAAGATGAAGAATACTGCAGAGTGCAAGCTGGCAGACATTTAATGGCGGGATGTAATGGAGCCCGAGATCGCCGGAGGAGAGAGATATGCTGGCCGATCCCTGATTTTTTTTTAAAGAGGCGATGGTTTCGCCTTGTGTTTGTCCCTTGAAAAATGGTCAGAGATTGTCCAGCATCCTGCACCTCCAGCGATCTCGGACTCCATTACATCCCAGCTCAAGAGCCTAATGTTGAGTGAGTTATTTTACACACAACAGGTCAACAATACAAGAAAAGTTATATTCCCACATTTGTTTTGATAGCGATATATGCATGTTAGGTTTACTATAATAAAGCAGATATGGGGCCTGGTTAAGAAGCGGATGCTTATGCCGATGTGTCTTTTGGCCATCGTCTGCCTGGGACTTGATCCAAATGCCGCTAAAAGACCTTCCCTGGTGTACAGCCGTGCGTATGAATGTGCAAGGTCTGAGATGCCCACTTTGAGCGTCTGTAGATGCTATAATACCGTCTGGTGCGTCTTTAGTCATCGTCATCAGTCGAACCATCAAAACTTGCATCAATTCTATGGCAGGTGCAGATTTCCTGTCTATAATATTGCCACCGATGTGAAGAATTGAGCGTCTTTATACACAGCCACTTCAGTGGCAGGCCCATGTCACTCCAATACGTCTACATAGTGCGTCTGAATAGACACCACCCAGCACTTCTCCAAGATGTTTTTGATACCATGTGTCTCATTTGCAGCAGCGCCTATGTACATACACACTGTCTAACACATGCCCCGTAGGAGTTTTTAGGGATTATAGCACAGTAGCAAAAGATCGCTCAGCCATTGTGTGCGGCTCTGAAACTGGCCCGCAATCTTCTCGCTTATGATTGAAAGTAGAAAAATTGTTCTTTTTAAAGTACACCAACAAAATCATACACTATAGGCACAATCAATGAAGAAAGCACAGTCGGCCAGTCACATGGGGCTTAGCCAGTGTTGGTGATTATTCATTATCAAACTTCATTTGCACTGCAAAGAGAATATACCCAACATGCTGTCAATAGCAGCCGGAATGGGGTTGTCAGCCCTAGCCTCAGTAACCCACAACTAATACAGCTTTCTCAGGATTATCTAGGTCTCCATGTACATCTGCATCTGCTCATATTATGTGAACACATCTTTACAATATTAAAAGGCCCCCTGTCCCCCCTGGTGCATCTCCCCAGTTGCAAGTGGAGCCAGGATACACACTGCATATGTTTATATGCAATCTTTGGGTACGCATTGTACAAATTAGTGGATTTTACAATATGCAATTGAGTTTATGTCCAATTGTATATTCATAAGTGCATTCATTAGCAGAGTATGAGGTAGATGTATATAACCTTAGAGTCCCTCTTATCAGAAGTGAGTATTCCCGTAGCGAACACTATATTTAACATATATCTGCAATAGTAAATGGTTTATCTTTTTCTTAGAAACGTGTGAATTTCTATTAGTGTTGCCTTGTTTTTTTGATATACCTTTTTATGTCTTTCATAGCGTACAAGGTTTATACCTAGTATTCGCACCTTCCTCATCTAGGTTGTCACTAAAACTCTGGTTAATTGGTCATTATTTCCTGACCTGACTGTAACCTTCTCCTTGCTGACCTTCTCTTCACCTGCCTGTCAGCCATACAACTCATCCTGTATGGTCAAAAAGGGTTGAGATTACCTAAAGCAGGGATGGGGAACTTTGGCCTTCCAGCTGTTGTTGAACTACACATACCAGCATGCCCTGCTACAGTTTTGCTATTTGGCCATGCTAAAACTGTTGCATGGCATGCTGGAATGTGTAGTTCAACAACAGCTGGAGGGCCGCAGGTTCCGCACCTTTGACCTAAAGGATAAAAAAGGGGCAGACTAGATGGGCCAAGTAGTTTTTATTTGCCGTCAAATTCTATGTTTCTATGTTTTAGTACCCCATCTGCTGCACCACTCTGTAAATCCCTTCTCTTGTGCCAGAATGCTTCCAGAATTCTGTCCAAGCTACTCACCCACAAGGTGCTCTCTAACCCTGCCCCACTTATACACCTCCAGTCTCATCTTGAGAAACTCCCTTGCTTGACCACTCTGCTCTGCTTAGGATCTTCAACTCAATTCCCTTTTATAACCTACTCCCACTCCTGTCTTCGAGACATTTCTCTCACTGCTCCCTACCTATGGAACTCCTTGCATCACCCCACCAGATCCTCTTCCAAACTACAATACTTCAAAAGCCTCCTTAAAGCTCTCAACTTCCTGGTTGCATACTTTGCCCCTTCCTGGACTCTCAACACTCCCCCTGCTTCCCTAGTCCACCTTATCTACTTGTGTCCCTTTGCAAATACAGTCTTTCTGTCTAGATTGTAGATTCTCATGGGTCCTCTCAAACCCATTCATGTCATGATTGTGTACCTTGTATGACTGTGACGTCATTTCTTATGCTGGATTGTTGGCTGTTCACTCACTTGCATGGACTTCGTACTTGTATCCATACTAGCTGTAATTGCTAATTCACGACTATTTCTGTTTTTATTATGCTTAATACTGTCCATGTATTATCTGTTATTAAAATTGCTGTATTTGTTATCATGTTTGTTGCTTCATGTATGTCATATCTGTAAAACTATCCTGTGCTGTAGAATCTGTGGCGCCCTATAAATAAATGATGATGATTACGCTAGACAGAAATAGAATTTATTTTTGCTAATAGATGAATGGTAATTATACAGTGCATGGGTCCTGCTAACAGTCTCGTAAAAGTACACCGGAAATAGCATGAAATAGTCAAGACCTAAGTCTTCTCTATAGCAGAGGACTAATTGCCTGGTTTATAGTTTCTGGTTGTATGAACTGTAAATCTGAGTTCTTAGTAGGGATATGTTGTTCTTTAGTGAACCAAAACTTAGCAGAAATCTGAACGCGCCTCCGTGTGTCAAGAGATACTATTTATAGAAGAACGTGACAGTAGGTACTTGGGGAGTCCAAGGAAATGTTTATAATCCCTTTAGTGTACATAGGAATTGTTTATTGAAATGTTGTCCAACACATGAATTACGTCATTCCTAACAATAAAAGTTTCTGAGACAATGTTTACATTTTCTAATTATGGCACCGACAACAATGGTATTATTTATGTGTTTTCCATCACTTGTTCCACCTAGGAAACATAATAGCAGAAGGCTATTTGTATCTTTGTATCATCCTGTAGGCTTGTTAAAGTGCCTTTCATGCTCGTATGGCAGTATTATCATATACAGTATTATATCTGACTTTGTAAAAATGTAAGGTTGTTTCCAGAATATTTAACCATGTCATTTACCAGCAAACCAACCCCCCCCCCCCCACACCTTCCCCCACTCTATTCACTTTTAATTTCACAAGGCAACAGGATCATGTTTTGGTTTTTATCTTCTGAAATGAACAGGATGGATGTAAAATGTCTACCATTATTACGATGTAGGGGAAATCTGTTTCCCTGAATTTGTGGTCAGTCTTCTCCTTCACAGAACTGGCCACGACTCATCACATAGACTGTCATTATAGTGTGTCTGTGTGTGTGAGGATAAATAATGGGCTGATAAAAAAAACTTTTTGCAAAACTACTCTCTAAAACTACTACTAAAGTGAGAACTAAAAAGTAGCGTGTTTCTACCAATAAGCAGAGTATGAATTGCGTCCCAGTCAGCCTCTATAGAATATATTTTTATATATATTTTTAATTCTAGTTTGCACCAGGCACACTTCACAGGCACATATATCCCACTTACAGTACAGTATACCAGTGGTTCCCAAACTTTTTTGGAATCACGGTGCCCTAGAGCATCAGAATTTGTTTCACGGCACCCCTAGGCCAAAGGTTTCTTATTGAGAAATTTAGAAAGAAATATTAAATTAAGTAAATTGTGTTTATATGTCATCATCAGGTTCTATTGTGCGGTGAGGGACAGGATTTGCTTCTGTTTGTCCACATAATTATGATTGGCAGCCACCAGCACTGGTTAGGTCTATTATACTGACCACCAATCCAAGGCACCCCTGCAAGTGTCCAGAGGCACCCCAGGGTGCTAGGGCAAACACTTTGAGTATCACTGCAGTATACCCATATTTTGTAACATTTATTTTATTTTATATGCATGAGTTTCTTACATGTGTCCTAAAATAAATGATACAGTTGGCCTTCCTGTATCCCCGACAGTCTGCTGCCGTTGGCTCACTGTCTTTCATGTGTCAGAAACCTGTTAGCAGAAGTAAGGATATTTTCTTATTATTAATTAGTGAAGTAGGTCAGTTACAGTTACACAGATACCGTCATGTAACTGTTTAATGAATCACATAGTAATACAGTCTATGGGGGTCATTCTGACCCGTTCACACATAGCGGTTTGTCGCTGCGGTGTGAACGAGTCTGGAATGCGCATGTGCAGCGGCTGCTCTGCGCACGCTCGTCATTGCCTGGCGACAGGGGTCGCCAGGTTACGGCGCGCGCAGCGAAGAAAGTGGTTGCAGAGCCGACAGCAAGAAGATTGACAGAAAGAAGGCGTTCCTGGGCGTCTCCGGACCATTGCCTGCCGTTTTAGGGGAGTGGAGAAGAAAATGCAGGCGTGGCCAGGAGAACGGAGGGCGGATGTCTGATGTCAAAGCCGGTCCCAGCATCGCAGAGATCGCCGCACAGAGTAAGTATGTCCAGGGCTAGTCATGTTTTGCTTGAAAATTTTGTAGCTTAGCAGGGCTGCACAAGCGATCGCAGCCCTGCAAAGCTAAAATACACTCCCCCATAGGCGTGGACGAGTTGATCGCAGCAGCAGCAACAAGTTGCTGGCTGCGATCAACTCGGAATGACCACCTATGTGTAGTGCTCAGAATTTAGAACATAAATATGCATCAAACAAAAGGTACTTTGGGGCCAATGCTTCATTCGTGGCTTTATACAACTAGCCTCAATACACCATGTGGTGCGAGACGCCTGATGCGAGTGAGTCGCCAGGTACCATTCAACTCTGCTAGTGCTAGGATTTTTTTGTACATGAAAATACATCTTAGTCATGGGAAGGGGGGGGGGGGGGGAGGGGGTTGGTTTAAATTGTAGCAGATTGTTTATTGCACATTTTTTTCCAGTTAGTTCAGTTATACTCCCACCCTGCAGTTTTTACTGCACAAATTTTTTTATCGCAGCCACTTAAAAACAGCACTTATCAGGGATTTTGTTTCACCTGCTTCCTGGAAGGTGAAAACAATAATACAATAGTGTCTGCTTTCGGGTACATTTGAATAACCACCAGGGGATCAATTAGCCGCTGTAACTTTGCACGACTTACTGAATTACCCCCATAATGTCATGCAATTAGGACACATAAAGAGACTTTGCTGATTTATTTGATATACAGCACTTGTATATCTGTGTGCAACTGAGTCTGCATTTGAAACAACGGAAATTGCCGTGGCAAAAAACTGTGGCTACTGCATTGTAGTACTTCGTATACAGATATACACAGATATACAAGTGTTACGCTTCAAAACACAGTCTCCTGGTCCATCCTTGTCGCATCACGATGCAACTAAGACACATTTATGGGTAAAAAGACGCCCACGGCTAGAACAGTTGTATGTGACCTAGTGCACAAAGAGGGGCTGTTTGGCGCGACTGCAGCAATAATGTATGAGATGACATATGTAAGTTGTCTTGTCACCTTCCTGGGGGATCTAGTCATATTACCGGAGGCCGGTGTCCCGGTGGTCAGGATGCCGACGCCAGAATCCCAGCCGCCTGAAATGCTGACAGCCGGATTGCGGACGAACAAGGACTATTCCCACTCGTAGGTGTCCACGACACCCATAGAGTGGGAACAGAACCTGTGGCGAGCCACCGAGCCCGCAAGGTGCTTTATTGCACATGCCTCCCCTGCCGGCATACTGGTGGCCGGGATGCCGGCTTAGGTATGCTGACCGCCGGTCACCCGACACCAACCCCTTCCTGGTACCCCTGTCTGGTGGATACCAGATTTAATAAATACAATTTGTTTCCCGTAGAAAAATAAATAAAATATATAACTGCCGATCATTTATCTAAAAGTATATACTGTCCCCATTGTTTAATTATTTACTCGTGTTGTGCCCACTGAGTTTAAATAAACTGATATTGTACTTCCTCTCTGTTTAATAGTGACTCTACAAGTTATAACGTATTTAACATTAGCCCCTTTTTTATGGTTTAGTGGCCTAAATACTTGCCTAAGTTGTTGTTCTTCTCTTGATCTGAAGTAATGCTTTGACATAAAAACCCCAAAGAACACATCCTGGACTGTTCACTTCACTTTCATGCGTGAAATGAAATTACTTTTCTCTGACGTCCTAGTGGATGCTGGGGACTCCGTAAGGACCATGGGGAATAGATGGGCTCCGCAGGAGACTGGGCACTCTATAAGAAAGATTTGGTACTATCTGGTGTGCACTGGCTCCTCCCTCTATGCCCCTCCTCCAGACCTCAGTTAGATTTCTGTGCCCGGCCGAGCTGGATGCACACTAGGGGCTCTCCTGAGCTCCTAGAAAGAAAATATATGTTAGGTTTTTTATTTTACAGTGAGACCTGCTGGCAACAGGCTCACTGCAACAAGGGACTAAGGGGAGAAGAAGCGAACCTACCTGCTTGCAGCTAGCTTGGGCTTCTTAGGCTACTGGACACCATTAGCTCCAGAGGGATCGACCGCAGGACCCGTCCTTGGTGTTCGTTCCCGGAGCCGCGTCGCCATCCCCCTTACAGAGCCAGAAGCAAGAAGATGGTCCGGAAAATCGGCGGCAGAAGACTTCACCAAGGTAGCGCACAGCACTGCAGCTGTGCGCCATTGCTCCTCATACACACTTCACACTCCGGTCACTGAGGGTGCAGGGCGCTGGGGGGGGGGGCGCCCTGAGCAGCAATAAAATCACCTTGGCTGGCAAAATAACCACAATATATAGCCCCAGAGGCTATACATGTGGTAATTACCCCTGCCAGAATACAGAAAAAAGCGGGAGAAAAGTCCGCCGAAAAATACAGAAAAGGGTAAAAAAGAGAGGGGGGGCACTAAATTTAGGCGCAGTAAATATTATAGCAGCTATAGGGGACATAATTCAGTTAGTCCCTGCATTATATAGCGCTCTGGTGTGTGCTGACATACTCTCTCTCTGTCTCCCCAAAGGGCTTTTGTGGAGTCCTGTCTCCTTTAAGAGCATTCCCTGTGTGTGTGCGGTGTGTCGGTACGGCTGTGTCGACATGTTTGATGAGGAGGCTTATGTGGAGGCGGAGCAGATGCCTATAAATGTGATGTCACCCCCTGCGGGGCAGACACCTGAGTGGATGGACTTATGGAAGGAATTACGTGCAAGTGTCGACTCCTTACATAAAAAATTTGACGACATGCCAAATGCGGGACAGCCGGCTTCTCAGCTCGTGCCTGCCCAGACAATTCAAAGGCCATCAGGGGCTCTAAAACGCCCACTACCTCAGATGGCAGACACAGATGTCGACACGGATACTGATACCAGTGTCGACGACGATGAGTCAAATTTAATGTCCACTAGGGCCATTCGTTGCATGATTGAGGCAATGAAAGAGGTATTACACATTTCTGATATAAACCCAGGTACCTCAAAAAAGGGTATTATGTTTGGGGAGAAAAAACTACCAATAGTTTTTCCCCCATCTGAAGAATTAAATGAAGTGTGTGAAGAAGCGTGGGCTTCCCCCGATAAAAAATTGGTGATTTCAAAAAAATTACTAATGGCGTTCCCTTTCTCGCCAGAGGATAGGTCACGTTGGGAAACTCCCCCTAGGGTGGATAAAGCGCTCACACGTTTGTCTAAAAAGGTGGCACTACCGTCTCCGGATACGGCCGCCCTAAAGGAACCTGCTGATAGAAAGCAGGAGGCTATCCTAAAGTCTATATATACACACACTGGTGTTATACTGAGACCAGCTATTCAGCGTGGATGTGCAGTGCTGCTGCTGTTTGGTCAGATTCCCTGTCGGAAAATATTGACACCCTAGACAGGGACACTATATTGCTAACCGTAGAGCATATAAAAGACTCAGTCTTGTACATGAGAGATGCACAGAGGGAGATCTGCCGGCTGGCATCTAGAATAAGTACATTGTCCATTTCTGCTAGGAGAGGCTTATGGACTCGGCAGTGGACAGGGGATGCAGATTCTAAAAGGCACATGGAAGTTTTGCCTTATAAGGGTGAGGAGTTATTCGGGGATGGTCTCTCAGACCTTGTTTCCACAGCAACAGCTGGGAAGTCAGCATTTTTGCCCCATGTCCCCTCACAGCCTAAGAAAGCGCCGTATTATCAGGTACAGTCCTTTCGACCCCAGAAAAACAGGCGGGGAAAAGGCGGGTCCTTTCTGTCTAGAGGCAGAGGAAGGGGAAAAAGCTGCAACACACAGCAGGTTCCCAGGAACAAAAGTCCTCCCCCGCTTCTTCCAAATCCGCCGCATGACGGTGGGGCTCCACAGGCGGAGCCAGGTACGGTGGGGGGCCGCCTCAAAAATGTCAGCGATCAGTGGCTTCGCTCACGGGTGGATCCCTGGATCCTTCAAGTAGTATCTTAGGGGTACAAGCTGGAATTCGAGGCGCCTCCCCCCCCGCTGTTTCCTCAAATCAGCCTTACCGACAACTCCCTCGGGCAGGGAGGCTGTACTAGAGGCAATTCACAAGCTGTATTCCCAGCAGGTGATAGTCAAGGTACCCCTACTTCAACAAGGACGGGGTTACTATTCCACACTGTTTGTGGTACCGAAACCAGACGGTTCGGTGAGACCCATTTTAAATTTGAAATCCTTGAACACATACATAAAAAGATTCAACTTCAAGATGGAATCGCTCAGGGCGGTTATTGCAAGCCTGGACGAGGGGGATTACATGGTATCCCTGGACATCAAGGATGCTTACCTGCATGTCTCAATTTACCTTCCTCACCAGGAGTACCTCAGATTTGTGGTACAGGATTGCCATTACCAATTCCAGACACTACCGTTTGGACTGTCCACGGCACCGAGGGTGTTTACCAAGGTAATGGCAGAAATGATGATACTCCTTCGAAAAAAGGGAGTTTTAATTATCCCGTACTTGGACGATCTCCTAATAAAGGCGAGGTCCAGGGAGCAGTTACTGGTCGGAGTAGCACTATCTCGGGAAGTGCTACAACAGCATGGCTGGATTCTAAACATTCCAAAGTCACAACTGGTTCCTTCCACACGCTTACTGTTCCTGGGGATGATTCTGGACACAGAACAGAAAAAAGTGTTTCTCCCGCAGGAGAAAGCCAAGGAGCTGTCATCTCTAGTCAGAGACCTCCTAAAACCAAAACGGGTATCGGTGCATCACTGCACACGAGTCCTGGGAAAAATGGTGGCTTCATACGAAGCAATTCCATTCGGCAGGTTCCATGCAAGGACCTTCCAGTGGGACCTCTTGGACAAGTGGTCAGGATCGCATCTTCAGATGCATCAACTGATAACCCTATCTCCAAGGACCAGGGTGTCTCTACTGTGGTGGCTGCAGAGTGCTCATCTTCTAGAGGGCCGCAGATTCGGCATACAGGACTGGGTCCTGGTGACCACGGATGCCAGCCTTCGAGGCTGGGGCGCAGTCACACAGGGAAGAAATTTCCAGGGACTTTGGTCAAGTCAGGAGTCGTCCCTACACATAAATATTCTGGAACTGAGGGCCATTTACAATGCCCTAAGTCAGGCAAGGCCCCTGCTTCAAAACCAGCCGGTTCTGATCCCATCAGACAACATCACGGCAGTCGCCCATGTAAACCGACAGGGCGGCACAAGAAGCAGGATGGCGATGGCAGAAGCCACAAGGATTCTCCGATGGGCGGAAAATCACGTACTAGCACTGTCAGCAGTGTTCATTCCGGGAGTGGACAACTGGGAAGCAGACTTCCTCAGCAGACACGACCTACACCCGGGAGAGTGGGGACTTCATCCAGAAGTCTTCCTACTGTTGGTAAACCGTTGGGAAAGGCCACAGGTGGACATGATGGCGTCCCGCCTCAACAAAAGCTAAAGAGATATTGCGCCAGGTCAAGGGACCCTCAGGCGATAGCTGTGGACGCTCTAGTGACACCGTGGGTGTACCAGTCGGTTTATGTGTTCCCTCCTCTGCCTCTCATACCAAAGGTACTGAGAATAATAAGAAGGCGAGGAGTAAGAACGATACTCGTGGTTCCGGATTGGCCAAGAAGAGCTTGGTACCCGGAACTTCAAGAAATGTTATCAGAGGACCCATGGCCTCTACCGCTCAGACAGGATCTGCTACAGCAGGGGCCCTGTCTGTTCCAAGACTTACCGCGGCTGCGTTTGACGGCATGGCGGTTGAATTCCGGATCCTAAAGGAAAAGGGCATTCCTGAGGAAGTCATTCCTACGCTGATAAAAGCCAGGTAAGAAGTAACCGCAAACCATTATCACCGCATTTGGCGAAAATATGTTGCGTGGTGTGAGGCCAGGAAGGCACCTACAGAGGAATTTCTGCTGGGTCGTTTTCTGCACTTCCTACAGTCGGGAGTGACTATGGGCCTAAAATTGGGTTCCATTAAGGTCCAGATTTCGGCTCTGTCGATTTTCTTCCAGAAAGAACTGGCTTCACTGCCTGAAGTTCAGACTTTTGTAAAGGGAGTGCTTCATATTCAGCCCCCTTTTGTGCCTCCTGTGGCACCTTGGGATCTCAATGTGGTGTTGAGTTTCCTAAAATCACATTGGTTTGAACCACTTAAAACTGTGGATCTGAAATATCTCACGTGGAAAGTGGTCATGTTATTGGCCTTGGCTTCGGCCAGGCGTGTGTCAGAATTGGCGGCTTTGTCATGTAAAAGCCCTTATCTGATTTTCCATATGGATAGGGCAGAATTGAGGACTCGTCCCCAGTTTCTCCCTAAGGTGGTATCAGCTTTTCACTTGAACCAACCTATTGTGGTGCCTGCGGCTACTAGGGACTTGGAGGATTCCAAGTTACTGGACGTAGTCAGGGCCTTGAAAATTTATGTTTCCAGGACGGCTGGAGTCAGGAAAACTGACTCGCTTTTTATCCTGTATGCACCCAACAAAATAGGTGCTCCTGCTTCTAAGCAGACTATTGCTCGCTGGATTTGTAGCACAATTCAGCTGGCGCATTCTGCGGCTGGATTGCCGCATCCTAAATCAGTGAAAGCCCATTCCACGAGGAAGGTGGGCTCATCTTGGGCGGCTGCCCGAGGGGTCTCGGCTTTACAACTTTGCCGAGCTGCAACTTGGTCAGGGGAAAACACGTTTGCTAAATTCTGCAAATTTGATACCCTGGCTGAGGAGGACCGTGAGTTCTCTCATTCGGTGCTGCAGAGTCATCCGCACTCTCCCGCCCGTTTAGGAGCTTTGGTATAATCCCCATGGTCCTTACGGAGTCCCCAGCATCCACTAGGACGTCAGAGAAAATAAGAATTTACTCACCGGTAATTCTATTTCTCGTAGTCCGTAGTGGATGCTGGGCGCCCATCCCAAGTGCGGATTGTCTGCAATACTTGTATATAGTTATTGCCTAACTAAAGGGTTATTGTTGAGCCATCTGTTGAGAGGCTCAGTTATATTTCATACTGTTAACTGGGTTTCATATCACGAGTTATACGGTGTGATTGGTGTGGCTGGTATGAGTCTTACCCGGGATTCAAAATCCTTCCTTATTGTGTCAGCTCTTCCGGGCACAGTATCCTAACTGAGGTCTGGAGGAGGGGCATAGAGGGAGGAGCCAGTGCACACCAGATAGTACCAAATCTTTCTTATAGAGTGCCCAGTCTCCTGCGGAGCCCGTCTATTCCCCATGGTCCTTACGGAGTCCCCAGCATCCACTACGGACTACGAGAAATAGAATTACCGGTGAGTAAATTCTTATTTTATCACCCATATTCCATTATTATGTAAAACATTTCCCCATAGCATGCTTAATATTCTTCTCTAATCCCAAGCAGGGCATGTACTGTATGTTGTACTGCTCAGTACTGTACATGGTGTGATCCTGCAAATGTTGTCATTCATTATCGTCTTATAAGGATACTGTATTCTGCAAACTTATGTTATGCATTTTACAGGTTTGACCTTAATGTGGACAGAATGACAGAATATGAGTTGTCTTTCTTTCTGGGGGGGTGGGGGGGTGTAGTTATTTAATTATAGTATAATGCTGCTATCCACCTTAAAATATTATAACAAACTCCACCTTAAACATGTATCCTGCTGACATCCCTGCACGAGTGTTGATCCTCACTTCCTGCCTATTTCTTATTATATCCCTCTGGAGTTATTCCCAAACTGGAGAGCAGATGTTGGAAGCTGGTCCTCACAGACACTCTTGATTTTTGGACATTCCTTTGGTTCCATGTTGGGAAAAAATAATAAATAAATAATAATAATAACAGAAGAAAATAATTGAACGCAAACAGCCATTCAACATCCTAAATTATTTCCAATCCAAAGACGCTACATATAAACACATTGCAAGATGTTCATAACAAGCACATGTGGAACCGATGGTCCTTATTAGGACTACTAAATGAATGTCATTACTGTATTCCAGGTACCAGGGTAAGGAGGGCTGGGCTCCTGCCTCTTACCTGAAAAAGGCCAAAGATGACCTACCCTGTCGGAAGAAAAATCTTGCCGGTCCTGTGGAGATTATTGGGAATATCATGGAAATCAGCAATCTCCTGAGCAAGAAATCCAATGACAAGGACATCCAGGGGGGGAATGAAGCTGACGAGCCCCACATTAGTAAGAAAGAGATTAGTTTGCCAGTCCTCTGTAATGACTCCAATGGCAATTCCATGATGACCACTGAGAAACAGACCCCCAAAGCCACTCCAGGGTCACCAGCAGTGGCAAGGATAGCCCCCCAGAGATCTGAAATCAGTAAGTAATAAGTTGTTGCCATTGCCATACATTTACACAATGCTTTGCTCAATTGTGTCTTACCTAACAGTAATACTAGAACTAGAAATGCCTAATTGTTGTATATAAGTGCCCTGTGTCCTATTTTTCTTCTCCATGGGGGCTCCAAGATGTACTTAAATGTTAATGTTTTTCCTTTACTTTTTGCATGCACTTTTAGACACTTTTATATAATTGGGTTTTCATTATATTTCAAATCGTTTTACTTTCTATCTTCTAGTATTGGCTTTTGCACAATATTGGTATTGCAACTATTGAGTGCTCATTGAAATGGTTCATTTATTGTTCATGTAAGGCCTGATGCAGGGTTGGGTGCAAGTCGTCTGTAATTGCTCCCACATTGCACGCATTGAAATAATAGCCCCACTTGGCGCACCACGAACCATTTGCATTGTATTTGCACTGCTAAATCGTCAGCATTGCTCATGTACACTGACCACTGGGGCTCACGGTACTTGTACAGCTGTGTGCGGCTAATTCGACAATCTGTTAAAAAAGGTTCCGCTGTGAGCTGCCATGCCTATTCTTCCTGCCGTTATTGATTGTGCTTAAACTGCCAGTTTGTACAAATGCTATACCAATTGCTCTTCAATAGAAGTAGCAACCTAGCGCCTCTGTTACACTTTCAGCAGCTTTCTGTGTAGCAATAATGCGACTAATACCTAATCTTTAGGAAAAGGTATGCTGTGATACCCATGGTAGAGTGCCTCAGTCACACTAAGGGGGGTATCAATTAGAGATGAAACAAAATCCCTGATAAACTGCGTCTCATGCCGGCTTATCGGAGCTAATTAGCCGTGGGACAATTACAGCGACTAATTGGATATCCCCCTAATAATCCTGTGCCATCACTTGGCATCTGTACACCTGTACTTGCACCAGCCTTCAGTTGCAAGTGAAGATGCGATTAAAATGTATATGACTGTATCGCCCGTACTAGTGTATGCTTGGTTATAGGGCACACACAATGTGAAAACATGCAAGATACAGATGAGTCCTAATACAGATAGCCTCAGTACGCCATGCCTGCCGTAGTGAGCTGACAGGCCTTGTGCAACTCTGCTAGCATCTGGCGTCTTTTTTGCTGAGAATTTATCTTAGTCACAAAGCAATGCAACTAGGACGCAGCAGGAGACTGTGCTGATTAATTTGATATGTGACACTTCTATATCTGTGTGTGACTGAGTCTGTATATGAAGCACAATGGAACTGTAGCACTTCATATGCAGATTCAGAGACTCAGTCACACACAGATTTAAAAATGTCACATATCAAATTAATCAGCACAGTCTCCTGGTGCACATTTGCACATCAGTCTCCTAGTTACATTGTTTTGCGACTAAGATGCATAAAAGACGCCCAATGCTAGCAGTGTCTCACGGGACATGCCGCGCTGAGAGGGGCTGTTTGGCACAACCTCAGCAAAGACGTATGAGGACACATCTGTACGTCCCGTAAACTCTGCATCAGGACCATGGTGAGGTGTGTTTGGTAGAAAGTTGGTAATGCACAGCTTTGGAATGAAACACCACAATGCTGAGGGGAAGGTACAGTATATAATGAATCTGTAATCATTTTAGTACTAACACCAAACTAGGTAACTCTTTCATAGCGTCATCTTTTATTCTTCAGGGCAACTAACCCAGCAGTCCAGGGCAGGACATTACCAGAGAGGTGACTACATAAATATCCACTGTCCGTTACAATGAGAGATGTTCAGGTTTGGATTTACCTGGATCTCAAAACGGCATCTTATAGGCTCTCGGATGTCAAGTGTTTAGCCAATAAGAACTTACCTTTATTTGGCGATAAGAACCGAGTAAATCCAAACCTGTACATCTCTAGATACAATTATTGCTATTTATCAAGAAAAGATCTTCTTTTGTGTGACAGAGATACAGAGACCCCAAACAAAGATACTGTAGCAATAATTGTTCTTTTTACAGTTGTTGTATATGTATGACTGGCTATTTGTATTGTTGTCTTGTTAGTTTTATGTTGTGGTTTTTTTTTGTTTACACTGCTTGTTTTCATTGTTGTAATATAGTTTATTGCCTCGGTCTTGTAGTATACGTTCTTGCAAAGTGAGCTGAATTTACTGCACTACTATCACCCATTCAACGTTTGATCGTGCAAAGTCATTTTACCTGTTTCTATTTTGCAGGTTCTCCAAACCTAAGGATGAAACCACCGCCCCGAAGAGAATCTAGTCTGGTTCGTTGTCCTCCTGTTTTTCTGTTTTTTTCTTTCCCCTGGATTATGATGATTTTCTTTTCTGTAATTGGCAAAATTGGATTGACTTCAATATGTGCAATTTAAATAATCCAAAGACTCATTACCTAGCTTATAGTAAGTGATACATCTGTAATGGACCATTAGCTACAATGAGAAAAAAAGCTTATGAAAACACAGTAGACCAGTCTTTGCTAAGTAAGTCTGGAAGCAATTTATTGAAATTAAGACATGGTGTGAGAATGTTAGTGAGCGGGCCAAAGCATTGTCCAGTATCTGATCGAGAACAATGCGTTCTAATTTGTATATTACTGTATAATGCACTTCCACTAGTGTAGCTAATAATTATTTACTTGAATGCTATGCTTGCTTGCCGAGCCAGCAAAGCTTGCAATCCAAGTTTAATGCTACAGGCACTGAAAAATCCATAACATTAGACTTCGTATGCGTTATATATATATTTTGAATGCAGCATAATACAGTATGAGCTAGTGAATCCATTGAATTAAACAAGCTTTATCGCTAATACGCCAAAAAATAACAAGGAATAATGCACACACTTTTTGACTAGCGGCTGTTTCTTTCTGCTCTATGGGCCTAATTCAGACCTTGGGGGTAATTCAGAGTTGATCGCACTAGCAAATTTTTTAGCAGTTGGGCAAAACCATGTGCACTGCAGGGGAGGCAGATTTAAAAATGTGCAGAGAGAGTTAGATTTGGGTGTGGTGTGTTCAATCTGCAATCTAATTTGCAGTGTAAAAATAAAGCAGGCAGTATTTACCCTGCACAGAAACAAAATAACCCACCCAAATCTAACTCTCTCTGCAAATGTTATATCTGCCCCCCCTGCAGTGCACATGGTTTAGACCAACTGCTAACAAAATTCCTGCTGCGATCAACTCAGAATTACCCCCATGTGCACTGCAGGGGGGGGGCAGATATAACATTTGCAGAGAGAGTTAGTTTTGGGTGGGTTATTTTGTTTCTGTGCAGGGTACATACTGCCTGCTTTATTTTTACACTGCAATTTAGATTTTAGTTTGAACACACCCCACCCAAATCTAACTCTCTCAGCAATAACAGATTATTTTAAAGACATTCTACCATTGCTTTAAAGTATTTTAACATGTTGTTAACAGGGATGTCAGGTAGTTGGTGGAAATGGTTGTCTTTGAAAGGTTGAGTTTGAGGTGGTGAGATGATATCCAAGACAAACTGGCAGATAGACATAACGCAATTGGGGTGGGATGTATTAACCACAAAAATGAAAAACGGCAGATTTTGGAGGTTTGCATCATTCTCCATATGTACTAAAGTGGTCTGCAATGAATATGAGGGATATCTGTTGCGGATCGCCGACACTGTAGTCCCCTTGAAGTCTATGGGGCTGCAATTTGCCGGTATTCATAAAGCCCTGGAAAGTTTCTTGTTCACTTTCTGGAGCTTGTTCCCAATAGGCAAAAGCATTTATAGATGGTGTTGCCTATAGAAGCCTATGAGCTTCTTACCTCAGAGTTCCCCACAGAAGGATCCGCAGCCTCACAATGCAAAGGACAGATCTTATCAGAAGAGTTGCAATACTCCAACTGATAGAGGAAGCGAAGACTAGATGGACACATAGGACTGATCAACCTGAGTTTTAGAACCTGGCACTTGGTAAATAAACCCTTTTGGATCAGATTTTTCAATTTCAGAACAACTATAATCACATAATAGAAACAAGAGGTTAATAAATTAATCTGAAATTAATTAGTGCAAAGTGTAAAGAAGAAATTTGAGCTTCTGGATGATAAAGTAGCTTTTGCTGTTTTTTGTAGCTTGGCAACAAATATATAATGTAATATCAACTTATACCCACTTGTCCTGTAATTTAGGAGCCTGAATTGTGGAAATTTTAGCCGTGAGAGTAAAAGATTTCAGGGCTGTTCTGGGACAAGGGGACTGATTTGGTTAAGGCAGAACACATCAGAGCCCTGACATTAATACAAACACATTTAAATGCCTGAACATATATCTTTCTTTAAGTAACTAAATATCTCTGGGTCCAGGAGTCCTTTGTGCCTCTTTGTGGCAGTTATTGCTGTCATCATCTTTTCTGCAAAGTTTCTCTATGTGAGTAGATACAGCTGCAAGTAATTTATCATTTTGTCTTTAAATGTGATGTGTGTAAATTCTGGATAACGGTTAGCAAGCCATCAGAGTGCATTATGGGTAATTACGTCCGCTGATTGCATTTCTCAGTTTGTAATATCTGTAACTGATACATCAGGCTTTTAATTACATCACTGTTTTTGTTGTGTTCTGCAGGGATTCCAGTTACCCAAGCCCCCAGAACCTCCGTCTGTTGAAGTGGAGTATTACACCATTGCAGAATTCCAGTCCTGCATATCTGATGGGATAAGTTTCCGTGGAGGTCAAAAGGCTGATGTAAGTAAAGAGTGTTGATCTTTGATGTTTGTGTTGTGGCAATGTTTTGTACTGTGGTTAATTAAGTCATGTAAGTAAGAAAATAAAGGTTAAAGTAGGACACAAAACAAAAATCATAATCAGTACAAATTACAATATCTATATACAGATGTGTTCTCATACATCTTGCCGCAATACGCCACGCAGCAGGAGATGCCTGGCGTGAGTGAGCTGACAGGTCCCGTGCAACTCTGTTAGTTTCTGGCATCTATTTTTGCCAAAAATTAACTTTATTTGCATCGCTATGCAAATAAGACGCACAAGCAGACTATGCTGATTAAAATTATATGAGGCATGCCTGTATTCTGTGTCCAACCTTGCCTGTATCCGCATACAAAATGTTACATTTACAGTGTTTTCTAGGAAAGCATTTCTTATGCAGATACAGCCACGGTCGCACCCAGAATATAGGCATGCTGCAAATCATTATAATCAGCAGAACCTCTGTGTGCGTCTTATCTGCATCGATTTGTGATTAAGGCACTTTTTAATGGAAAAAGTTACACGAAAAGACGCTTGGCGCTACCAAGTCACGCCATGCCATGGTGTGACTTGGTAGCGCCAAGCGTCTTTTCATGTAACTAGTTTCTAGTCCTACTAGAAGGGCTGTGTAAAGTGCAGGGAGGATAGATGTATGTGGACGCATCTGTATTAAAAGAAAATATAGCGCTATACTTGCAATCTAAGCCTACAAATGTGTCTTCATAGTGCTGTAGTCTCGCCAAATATCCCTTCTCTGCATGCAGGTATTTTTTGCTTCTTTTTCTGGTCAAATGTACATCTTTATTACAATGCTGTGCAACAAAACCGGCATCACTTATTAATCTGATATGCAACACTTGTATATCAGTGTACGACTGAGTCTGAATCTGTATACAAAATGCTACGATACAGTGTCTGCCGCTTCTTTTCACGCCAAGTTCCGTATACAGATTCAGACCCAGTGACACACATATGTACATGTGTCGCATATCAAGTTCATCAGTGCAGTCTTGAAAAGCAGTTTGTCGCACTGCGATTAAAAATCACATTTGAGCGAAAAAGATGCCACACCGCTTGACATGGCTTGCGCCAACCATCCACATGATGTATTGAGGCTAGTGGTTTTGGCATACGCTTATTTTCGTTGCATGGAGGCAATTAATGGGTGACATTTCTGAAAAATGTTCTTCATATAACTGTACAGAAATGGAAGAGAGAGTGTTGCCCATAGGTTCATTATATGCTCCTCTATGTGTATGGGAGTTACTTAATGTAAGTAAAAATCACCCTGGGGCATTTGTCAGACTTATACTTTTTATATTTTCTCTATCGTCCTAGTGGATGCTGGGGTTCCTGAAAGGACCATGGGGAATAGCGGCTCCGCAGGAGACAGGGCACAAAAAGTAAAGCTTTAGGATCAGGTGGTGTGCACTGGCTCCTCCCCCTATGACCCTCCTCCAAGCCTCAGTTAGGTTTTTGTGCCCGGCCGAGAAGGGTGCAATCTAGGTGGCTCTCCTAAAGAGCTGCTTAGAAAAGTTTAGCTTAGGTTTTTTATTTTACAGTGAGTCCTGCTGGCAACAGGATCACTGCAACGAGGGACTTAGGGGAGAAGAAGTGAACTCACCTGCGTGCAGGATGGATTGGCTTCTTTGGCTACTGGACATTAGCTCCAGAGGGACGATCACAGGTACAGCCTGGATGGTCACCGGAGCCTCCTTGCAGATGCTGAAACAAGAAGAAGGTCCAGAATCGGCGGCATGAAGACTCCTCAGTCTTCTTAAGGTAGCGCACAGCACTGCAGCTGTGCGCCATTTCCTCTCAGCACACTTCACACGGCAGTCACTGAGGGTGCAGGGCGCTGGAAGGGGGGCGCCCTGGGAGGCAATGAAAACCTATTTTTGGCTAAAAATACCTCACATATAGCCTCCGGGGGCTATATGGAGATATTTAACCCCTGCCAGAATCCGTTAAGAGCGGGAGACGAGGCCGCCGAAAAAGGGGCGGGGCCTATCTCCTCAGCACACAGCGCCATTTTCCCTCACAGAAAGGCTGGAGGGAAGGCTCCCAGGCTCTCCCCTGCACTGCACTACAGAAACAGGGTTAAAACAGAGAGGGGGGGCACTAATTTGGCGTTAGAAATATATAAAAAAGATGCTATAAGGGAAAACACTTATATAAGGTTGTCCCTATATAATTATAGCGTTTTTGGTGTGTGCTGGCAAACTCTCCCTCTGTCTCTCCAAAGGGCTAGTAGGTCCTGTCCTCTATCAGAGCATTCCCTGTGTGTGTGCTGTGTGTCGGTACGTGTGTGTCGACATGTATGAGGACGATGTTGGTGAGGAGGCGGAGCAATTGCCTGTAATGGTGATGTCACTCTCTAGGGAGTCGACACCGGAATGGATGGCTTATTTAGGGAATTACGTGATAATGTCAACACGCGGCAAGGTCGGTTGACGACATGAGACGGCCGACAAACAATTAGTACCGGTCCAGACGTCTCAAAAACACCGTCAGGGGTTTTAAAACGCCCGTTTACTTTAGTCGGTCGACACAGACACAGACAGGGACACTGAATCCAGTGTCGACGGTGAATAAACAAACGTATTCCTTATTAGGGCCACACGTTAAGGGCAATGAAGGAGGTGTTACATATTTCTGATACTACAAGTACCACAAAAGAGGGTATTATGTGGGATGTGAAAAAACTACCGTAGTTTTTCCTGAATCAGATAAATTAAATGAAGTGTGTGATGATGCGTGGGTTCCCCCCGATAGAAAATATGGGCGGTATACCCTTTCCCGCCAGAAGTTAGGGCGCGTTGGGAAACACCCCTTAGGGTGGATAAGGCGCTCACACGCTTATCAGAACAAGTGGCGGTACCGTCTATAGATAGGGCCGTCCTCAAGGAGCCAGCTGACAGGAGGCTGGAAAATATCATAAAAAGTATATACACACATACTGGTGTTATACTGCGACCAGCGATCGCCTCAGCCTGGATGTGCAGAGCTGGGGTGGCTTGGTCGGATTCCCTGACTAAAAATATTGATAACCTTGACAGGGACAGTATTTTATTGACTATAGAGCATTTAAAGGATGCATTTCTATATATGCGAGATGCACAGAGGGATATTTGCACTCTGGCATCAAGAGTAAGTGCGATGTCCATATCTGCCAGAAGATGTTTATGGACACGACAGTGGTCAGGTGATGCAGATTCCAAACGGCACAAAGGTGTATTGCCGTATAAAGGAAGAGGAGTTATTTGGGGTCGGTCCATCGGACCTGGTGGCCACGGCAACTGCTGGAAAATCCACCGTTTTTTACCCTAAGTCACATCTCTGCAGAAAAAGACACCGTCTTTTCAGCTTCAGTCCTTTCGTCCCTATAAGAGTCATATCTGCCCAGGGATAGAGGAAAGGGAAGAAGACTGCAGCAGGCAGCCCATTCCCAGGAACAGAAGCGTTCCACCGCTTCTGACAAGCTCTCAGCATGACGCTGAGACCGTACAGGACCCCTGGATCCTACAAGTAGTATCCCAGGGGTACAGATTGGAATGTCGAGACGTTTCCCCTGCGCAGGCTCCTGAAGTCTGCTTTACCAAGGTCTCCCTCCGACAAGGAGGCAGTATGGGAAACAATTCACGAGCTGTATTCCCAGCAGGTGATAATTAAATTACCCCTCCTACAACAAGAAAAGGGGTATTATTCCACACTATATTGTGGTACTGAAGCCAAAAGGCTAGGTGAGACCTATTCTAAATCTAAAAAAATTTGAACACTTACAAAGGTTCAAATCAAGATGGAGTCACTCAGAGCAGTGATAACGAACCGGGAAGAAGGGGACTATATGGTGTCCCGAGACATCAGGGATGCTTACCTCCATGTCCCAAATTTGCCCTTATCACTAAGGGTACCTCAGGTTCGTGGTACAGAACTGTCACTATCAGTTTCAGACGCTGCCGTTTGGATTGTCCACGGCACCCCGGGTCTTTACCAAGGTAATGGCCGAAATGATGGTTCTTCTTCGAAGAAAAGGCGTCTTAATTATCCCTTACTTGGACGATCTCCTGATAAGGGCAAAGTCCAGGGAACAGTTGGAGGTCGGAGTAGCATGATCCCGACAACAAGTCTCCTGTGCTTAGGGATGATTCTGGACACAGTCCAGAAAAAGGTGTTTCTCCCGGAAGAGAAAGCCAGGGAGTTATCCGAGCTAGTCAGGAACCTCCTAAAATCAGTGCATCATTGCACAAGGGCCATGGTAAAAAAAAATGGTGACTTCCTTCGAAGCAATTCCAGTCGGCAGATTTCATGCAAGAACTTTTCAGTGGGATCTGCTGGACAAATGGTCCGGATCGCATCTTCAGATGCATCAGCGGATAACCCTATATCCAAGGACAAGGGTGTCTCTCCTGTGGTGGTTACAGAGTGCTCATCTTCTAGAGGGCCGCAGATTCGGCATTCAGTTTTGGATGTTGGTGACCACGGAGGCCAGCCCGAGAGGCTGGGGAGCAGTCACACAAGGAAAAAATTTCCAGGGAGTGTGATCAAGTCTGGAGACTTTTCTCCACATAAATATAGCTAAGGGTAAATTTATAATGCTCTAAGCTTAGCAAGACCTCTGCTTCAAGGTCAGCCGGTATTGATCCAGTGGGATAAAACATCACGGCAGTCGCCCACGTAAATAGACAGGGCGGCACAAGAAGCAGGAGGGCAGTGGCAAAAACTGCAAGGACTTTTCGCTGGGCGGAAAATCATGTGATAGCACTGTCAGCAGTGTTTCATTCCGGGAATGGAAACTGGGAAGCAGACTTCCTCAGTAGGCACGACCTCCACCCGGCAGAGTGGGAACTTCATGAGGAAGTTTTCCACATGATTGTAAACCGTTGGGAATTACCAAAGGTGGACATGATGGCGTCCCGTCTGAACAAAAAACGGGACAGGTATTGCGCCAGGTTAAGAGACCCTCAGGCAATAGCTGTGGACGTTCTGGTAACACCGTGGGTGTACCAGTCGGTGTATGTGTTCCATCCTCTGCTTTTCATACCTAAGGTACTGAGAATTATAAGACGTAGAGGAGTAAGAACTATACTCATGGCTCCGGATTGGCCAAGAAGGACTTGGTACCCGGAACTTCAAGAGATGCTCACAGAGGACTTATGGCCTCTGCCGCTAAGAAGGGACTTGTTTCAGCAAGTACCATGTCTGTTCCAAGACTTACCGCAGCTGCGTTTGACGGCATGGCGGTGGAACGCCGGATCCTAAGGGAAAAGGCATTCAGGAAGAGGTCATTCCTACCCTGGTCAAAGCCAGAAAGGAGGTGACCGCACAACATTATTACCACATGTGGCGAAAATATGTTGCGTGGTGTGAGGCCAGGAAGGCCCCACGAAGAAATTTCAACTCGGTCGATTCCTGCATTTCCTGCAAACAGGAGTGTCTATGGGCATCAAATTGGGGTCCATTAAGGTTCAAATTTCGGCCCTGTCGATTTTTCTTCCAGAAAGAATTGGCTTCAGTTCCTGAAGTCCAGAAGTTTGTCAAGGGAGTATTGCATATACAACCCCCTTTTGTGCCTCCAGTGGCACTGTGGGATCTCAACGTAGTTCTGGGATTCCTCAAAACACATTGGTTTAAAACCAGTCAAATCTGTGGATTTGAAGCATCTCACATGAAAAGTGAACATGCTCTTGGACCTGGCCTGGACCAGGCGAGTGTCAAATTGGTGGTTTTTTTCTCAAAAAAGCCCATATCTGTTTGTCCATTCGGACAGGGCAGAGCTGCGGACTCGTCCCCAGTTCTCTCCCTAAGGTGGTGTCAGTGTTTCACCTGAACCAGCTTATTGTGGTGTCTTGCGCCTACTAGGGACTTGGAGGACTCCAAGTTGCTAGATGTGGTCAGGGCCCTGAAAATATAGGTTCCAGGACGGCTGGAGTCAGGAAAACTGACTTGCTGTTATCCTGTATGCACCCAACAAACTGGGTGCTCTTGCTTCTAAGCAGACTTTTGCTAGTTGGATGTGTAATACAATTCAGCTTGCACATTCTGTGGCAGGCCTGCCACAGCCAAAATATGTAAATGCCCATTCCACAAGGAAGGTGGGCTCATCTTGGGCGGCTGCCCGAGGGGTCTCGGCTTTACAACTTTGCCGAGCGGCTATTTAGTCAGGGGCAAACACGTTTGTAAAATCCTACAAATTTGATAACCTGGCTAAGGAGGACCTGGAGTTCTCTCATTCGGTGCTGCAGAGTCATCCGCACTCTCCCGCCCGTTTGGGAGCTTTGGTATAATCCCCATGGTCCTTTCAGGAACCCCAGCATCCACTAGGACGATAGAGAAAATAAGAATTTACTTACCGATAATTCTATTTCTCGGAGTCCGTAGTGGATGCTGGGCGCCCATCCCAAGTGCGGATTATCTGCAATACTTGTACATAGTTACAAAAATCGGGTTATTATTGTTGTGAGCCATCTTTCAGAGGCTCCGCTGTTATCATACTGTTAACTGGGTTCAGATCACAGGTTGTACAGTGTGATTGGTGTGGCTGGTATGAGTCTTACCCGGGATTCATAAATCCTTCCTTATTGTGTACGCTCGTCCGGGCACAGTATCCTAACTGAGGCTTGGAGGAGGGTCATAGGGGGAGGAGCCAGTGCACACCACCTGATCCTAAAGCTTTACTTTTTGTGCCCTGTCTCCTGCGGAGCCGCTATTCCCCATGGTCCTTTCAGGAACCCCAGCATCCACTACGGACTCCGAGAAATAGAATTATCGGTAAGTAAATTCTTATTTTAAATGAGAATAAATGATTAACTTTGTTTACAGCTGAGTGTCTCCTCATCTTCTTGAGCTGCTTCTTGAATTCTATTACCTTGACAGTATAATCCTACGCATATAGTAGGATATCACCAAAAGTCTGATTGCTTATCCTCACGCCTGACAGGAGTATTGCATAATGTGAACATCCACTTTGCACCACTTCCCTATCTTGCCCTATCTCTTCCCCTGCTCTCCCCCCTCCCTTACCGGTGACTTTCCCCCTTATTTGTCAGTACATGTTCCTCTCCTCCACCATTGTTATTGGTGCTCACAACCTGCTTACATTTGTCATTTTCTGTTTAATTTGCAATGAATAACAAATATTGATTACAAGAAAAGTCTGATTGTTTAGTGGAAAACCTCAGTATCTCCTTAGGTTTGGCTGATAATTGGAGGTAAACCTCCATAGCCTCTAAAGTAATCTACCTTGTAGGTTCCAGTCTCAGATATCTAGTTAAAAGGTTTTTGTTCCGCTTTAACTGAAAAAGAGCCATAATTTAGTTTCTGATCATCCGGTGTCTTGTTCCATTTTAGGTTATTGACAAAAATTCTGGTGGATGGTGGTATGTTCAAATTGGGGAAAAGGAAGGATGGGCACCGTCATCCTACATCGACAAAAGAAAGAAACCAAATTTAAACCGGAGGACAAGCACTTTGACAAGACCAAAAGTCCCCCCTCCTGCACCACCCACAAAACCTAAGGATACAGAAGAACTATCAGCCTCTGGTCCTAGCTACTCAGGAGATTCCAAGGACTCTCCATTAAAGCAACAATATGAAGAGCCAGAATATGATGTCCCTGCTTTTGGTTTTGACTTTGAAGCAGATGTAAATGGTTCCCTCTCTCAAAATAATTTTGATGATGAAATTGTAGAAAGTATGTTCCAGCCCTCCAAGACTTCTCCCGTGTCTTCTCTTCAGAGAATACATTTTAAGGTTGGAGAGTCCTTTGAAGATGTCACCAATGAAGAGGAGACCATTTATGAAAATGATGGATTCCGCCCATACATGGATGAGATTACATCAAACAAAGAGTCAAGTGGAGATTCCGATTCTCAAAAAAGTTCATTGTTGGTGCAAAAGAAAACCATTTCCTCAACCACTTCAAAACCACCACTTTTAAAATATAAATCAGAAAAAAATGTCCAACAAGAGACCGGAAAAAATGTCTCCTTCTCAACAAATGAAGAGAAAAAGCCAAGGTCTGTTTCTGATGCTGGTTTGCGTTCCTTGCCAAGGGTCGGTGCAAAGAAAGAATGTGAGCCAAAACAGGGGGTTATTCCACTAACCAAAGCAAAGCCATCAGTGAGACCAAAACCCTTCATAAATAAAGCAGATTCCCAAAGTCAAGAAAAAATGGACATTAGCACTTTGCGAAGACAGCTAAGGCCAACAGGACAGCTACGAAGTGGCCTCAAAGGCTCAAAAAGTGAAGAGTCTGAAAGCCCACCAAAGAGTGCTTCAGAAAGTATGGAAAGTCTTCCAAGGAGAAGCTCAGTAGATATGCAATCTAGTTCTCCCAATTCTTTAATATGTCCAAGTAACAAAGACAAATCTGAAGAAAGTAATGAGAAAATGTTATATACAGCCAGAAGTACCTATCAAAAAGTTATGGAGTCAGAAATTAGTTTTCCAGCTGGAGCAACAGTAGAAGTTTTGGAGAAACAAGACAGTGGGTGGTGGTTTATAAGATACAAAGATTCAGAAGGGTGGGCGCCATCACATTTCCTAGAACAAATGGATAATAAGCAACTCGAAACCTCAACACCTGAGCCAGAATCTAGTAAGTGTAGGAAGAATGAAAATAAATCAAACAGCCTGGAGAAGATAGAAAAGCGTGTGCAAGCATTGAATACTATTAACCAAAGTAAAAGAACAACACCTCCAGTACCATCCAGGCCACCTGGGGGCTTCTCCAAACCTACGGGGCCATCTAGCAATATTGTAAAGTTAAGAAATGGAGTGAAGCAAATAGCTGTAAGACCCCAGTCGGTTTTTGTTTCCCCACCTCCCAAGGAAAACAATATCTCTTGTCATTTGCGCAGGAATGAATCATTATCTGCTACAGATCACTTGAGATCCATTAGGCGAAATTCTTCTTTCAACGCCGTCCGTTCTCAGCCAAAGGAGTCTAAATTCAAACCTGCCGATAAAACAGAAGCTGACACGTCACAATTAGAATCATCTGTTAGGTCTCCTCAAAGAAATGGGATCCCTGTGTCCACTGTCCGACCAAAACCCATTGAGAAGTCTCAGTTCATTCACAACAACCTTAAAGATATATATGTTTCTATTGCTGACTATGAAGGAGATGATGAAACCATTGGGTTTCAAGAAGGGGTTTCAATGGAGGTCCTGGAGAAGAACCCAAATGGCTGGTGGTACTGCTATATCCTCGACAGTACAAAACCATTTAAAGGATGGGTTCCATCAAACTATTTAGAAAAAAAGAACTGATAGACCTTCCAATGGAGAAAATAATATAACACTATAGACACTCAAGATATTTTCTATATTTAAAAATGAGACTGTGCGTTTGTATACTTTGAAAGCCAGCGATATGATCTCTGTGATGTAAAATCATCTTGGAGAGACCATATGATTCTTTTTATATAAAATAAACAAAAAGAAGAAATAATGAGCACTCCTAGTAGAACGCGTTAGCAAATAACACAGGGTATCACATCGTATTTTGATCATCAAGTATCAGAGATTAAATGTGTATTTTGTGTGCCTTCAGTACATCATCTGGAACATTAAAAAAATTCACTAATTTCAGTGTGGCCCAACTCCTGCCTGCACAGTCTCCAGAAACCCATACTGTTGTTTATGGGAGTCAGTTCTTTGTGCCAAGCAAGAAAACAATGACACTTTGCAGTGTCTGAAAATTTATTTTGTAACTCAAAGGAGGAATGCGAGGCATTAGAATTAAATGTTTCTATTTTGTTTTTGTTTGTTTTTTCTTTTTTCTTACTACTAATGCCATGCTGTCAGTCGTTTATTTGTTGTTGTTGTTTTTTTAGGCTATTTTAACCTACTGTACATGGTTTAGAAATTGTAAGTGTGAGATCCTACTCATCCTGTCCAACCTATTTTTGTAGTGTTCCTTTATTCTGATCAGTATTTAGACAGCCTTGATCATTTAAATTCTACAAAAGAAAAATCTAGCATCATTTTTTGGGGAGATGAGATCCCCTAAAAACGACTTTGACCACAGACAGATTGACCAATGGCTTAAATGACTACTAAACCTAAAATACAACTTGGTTTGTCTAAAAAGGCTTCTAAAAACACTCACAAATACTTGTAAGCTGATTAGAATGGAAAATATCCTAAATATATTTGTGATCACCAAGAGAGATATCTTCCTGTGTATAGCAGAGTCCCCTGGAGGACAATGCTGACAGCTACTTCCAGTTTCCCTTTGCAGAACCTACTTGATAACAGAGAATACTTACTTACATCTAGTTTCACATTCCAATAACAAAATATTAAACATCTCAAAAGCCATGGGATCAGTAAGTATTTGGGCCTGAATATGTGAATGATATTAGTAGCTCTTTTATTTAAAGAACGTTGTATTTTAAGCTCAGTGTTCCTTTAAGTGTCCTCCGTCATTTGCTAACAGCTTGTTTTTTATTATGCACATACTGTATGCACTAGTGTGCTCTTTACAGCATGCTATTGGAAACCATATGTTTGGTGTGCAGCCAGATTTGACATTGAAAGTATGCAGTCATCCTCTGCCTTTTTGTTTACAGAAGAAGCCATTGATTCACACTCAGCAATTTTAATTTGTATATATTGTTGTTGTTTTTTTTTTTTAATAAGTGTACTTTTTTTTTAATTATTATTTTATTATCAGGAACACGTAAACGGAACGTGGTGGGGAAGAAACCGAACAATGCAAATTATTGTTAGGAGGTATGTGGAGGGTGGGTCGGGGGCAGTGTCACGTATGCTTATCAGACCCCTGCAATCCATTCCACTGCAATGGGACACTCCTAACTAATATGTTGTGTATGGCATTTCCGTGGTATTAATGCACACTGGAGAGAAGGGGGAACAATTTGGTCCTAGCAGGGAAAGAGACCGTTCTCTCAAACCTCTCAGACACCATAACACGGATTAAGCCAACGTAGTGTGCACTTGAAACTGAATATTAATACAACATTACAAATATCTCAAGTTCTCTGATATTGTATATGTCTGTATAATATATTTGTTAAAATTAAATTAATTCCTTCGCCGGAATTGTTGGTTATGGGCTGTCAGTTTTTTTAAATTGTGTTAATTAACATCCCATAGTGTAATAACGGAGAGATAACTGTTTTTTCATACAGGCAAAGGTAAATATATTAAGGTGTTTTAAGTAAGGGCAGAGCCGCATTAGAGAATTCTATGTTAGTTACCCATAGGGTAGGAAAACAGATGAGCTCAGGGTTTTGTTTCTGGTACAGTTGTATCCACACTCAGAGCGACATAAATAAACCTACATGGAGATCTTTGATGGTGGAGTTCCCTTTTACAATTGAAACATCACTGCAGACTTTCAGTGCTATCAAATTATATTAGGGAGCTGCTAATTTTACCTAATGGGAATATTTGGGGGAAGGGAAACGGTGGGTTGTAAGAGGATTTATTACACTATGTCATACTCTATATAGTTCTGCTGGACAGTATTACATAAAATAATACATAGATTATCTGCTTGACTGCAGTACTAATAGTAGTTATGTTAGTTCTATTGTGATTATGGTTTACCAATAATGATAAAGAAGTGGTTCGTGATTTGAAACTGATGCACTTTAACGGTTACAGATGTTTCACACTCAAGTGCATTATGAAAATGTGCAGTCTATACATAACGCCCACACAAAAGGTTATTTATAATTATTTATCGAGATTGGCGGTGCTTGGCCAATAGAATAATAAAACTACATGGCCTTGCAAATTTCTTTTTATATAATGTACGGATATACTGTACAGCTATTAATTTACAGCCCTTAGTTCTGTGCAGTTAGTAGTGATATCCTCCTTGTTTGTGACACTTATGGAATTTTATGGACCATTAAAGTGTACCCACTGCCAACACATAGTGGATGCAGGCAGGGCCTGATCAAGACTCCATTTGGCCAGGGACATCTTACTGTTATTTTTTTAAGGGAGAGGGCCAAGTCTCTGACTAAGCCCCCTCCCTTTAAAAAAAAATAAAACAAATCTCACATGAAATCTGGTTACATTTATCTGGGTTTCCCAGTGCTTATTGGACTCTAAGCCATTTAGTGGACTGACTTATTCTTCATGCACATACAGCCATTAACTTGGGACCAGGGACCTTACCAAGGATTAAGACTCTATGGGCAACTTGTCCACTCTTTATATGATTTCATACATCCCCACCTTGGTGAATGTTTTCAGTGGTATAAATTAGAATTGTCTCTATTCTGGATTTAAAGGGTACCTTCACATTCAGCCCACAACACCACTACTCTGTGTAGATACTGGGTACACTTTAATCCTGTGCGCACAGCTAAAATAAGATCAAATGTTAAAAGGACATCTGTGATTGGCTACATGCAATAAGTCTTTCTTATTCAGTTCAAATATAATATAAACAATACTTGAAATTCTAGGTATTACATCTTGTTCAGGATAATTTATCTACCACATTTATTAATGTGATAATAGGATAAAATGTTTATTTTAATGATAACAATGAAGCTAGACTTTATCAATGTTTTTTGTGGGCTTAATTGACAACAAGTAACAAAATGCAAAAGTCTTCATATGACAGAATTAATAATAATATCTTTAAATATATGTGCAACGATGTTTCAATAGGTTTTCATTATAGGGGCCACAATTTCTCCTATGCAGGCTGTGCTTCCTGACAGTAAGACCGTTGAAAGACATTGACATTCATCTATGTGAACCTAAAAGGTCTGCTCTTTAGGACATCAGATTACAGCGAATTAGATAATGAGGTTATGCACAGTGTCTATGATCTCAGCTTTTTTCAGTTTAGAAGACCATTTATATATGTATTAATGTCACAATATTTCTATTTGTATTGGATACATTTGTATTTTACATTTAATGGCTTTTAAATTGTGAAATTAGAGTTCACTATAAAATTAAAATTCCAGTTTTATTGAAGTTTGCCCTTTTATAACTTTACATCATTGCAACCAAAGTAAGCAATCAGGAACTATTGAGGGAGAAAAGGAAAAAGCTTTAAAAAAAAAAAAAAAACTTACAGAAAATGTGAATTTTTGTTTATGTTGTATACTGCAACTTTATTAATAATGAGCACTTCTGGATTTGTTATTGAATGTTATAAAATGCCTGATTCTAGATTTTCGTTTCCAGATAATTAATCTGAAGAATTTTGGATTAGACAAATTTGTTTGATTTCTTTTCAGTTTTAATACTGCATGTTTCACAGCCGTAAATCAGATTACATTTTTTATACAATGAAAGAAGTTAGGTTACCAGTCCTTCCTAATTGAATTGTCCCCTTAATGTACTTTTATTATTGGAGATCTCACATCTAAATCAAATATCTTTTGAATAGATGTAAATTGTATTTAGCATCCGAGTGAATTGTAGTGGGACGTCTCATCTCAAGTTTGCATGCCAGATTTGTCTTTACAACAAAACTGTTTTTACCCCAACCAGAAATGCTGGTACATAAGTAACACTGATCAACACTCGTTTTTATTGCCAATCATATTACATTGATTTTGGGGTAAGTTTGTTGTGCTGATTCCGAATATGACATCGGATTTGCTAGATATACTGATGATATATAACGGACAGTGGCTGATCACTTATATACGGAGGGGGGATAATCTAGAATGATTACGGAGTGCACACTAAGAATATTCACATGTCTCACCTTCTAGAATGTTTTGGTAGATTCCCATATGCACACATTATGGCCTAGTTCACTATTACTTAAGGATATCCATTATCTCAAGAACTGGAGCCAATCCAAAAAAACGTTCATGTTATAATTCAGCAAACCCAATATATCCTAAATTCGTTCAAATATCCTTGGCAACTTAACACTTCTTTTTTTTTCGGGGGGGGCGGGGGGGGGGGGGCGGCTATGTATTTGCACATTCATAGTCATTTAAATATTTTTACATATCATTCACAGATTGTCTGGATTTTAGATAAATTCTTGGTAGCGCAGACATCTCAGAGTTCCAGTAGAAAATGTAGCTACTTGGTAACACACAATTCATGTTATAATAGAGCCTACTGACTGAATACTAACCTGACTCTATTAATATACATTATAATTAACTTTGTAGCGTTAGAAAGACGACGGCATTTCTATAACATTTTAAATCACTTTCCGATAGTAGAGCTGCATATTTTTTTTAAGCAAAATATATATTTATATATAGCTGATGCTTTATTAAAAATACATATTAACTAGGCTATGGCTTTGATCATGTGTGGCACACAAGGGAATTTACAGCACATACAGTAGCCATGTATGTATCTCTAATGGCAGAATGGGCATAGTAATAACCAGTATTTAAGTTGTAGGTAGCCCTTAATGACAATATAGGTCCTTTGTTATATGCTTTGTTTTGTAATCCTTATTATAAATTCTTTAATCAGAAAAAAACAAACAAAAAAAGAGTTAATTAAAAGGATAAGTGCAATATTTAAGTATTTAAAATAAAACTACAGGCTCCTCATCCAGGACGCTTCTTGTTAAAGAGGTGATTAACTAGACAGTGATTGTGCCCTTGGTGCATTGACATGGAAATTGTGCCCCAGTGCCCATTGTCACTGTGTAACTAATGTACCTCTTGGAGTGGTGAGCACAGTGTGAAAATAAATATTGAAACCGTGCACTCAGGAAACTATGAGCCAGACCAGTGTGTTAACCAGGTAGGTTCAGGTGCTGTAAGTAAAAGAGAGACTGTTTGCATTGTATTTAGCCCCGCAGTTACATAGGGGATCACAATGCACTACCAGGTCTCCCACCACCATTGGTACTGTATAAGGTATATTAGCTAGTAACTGATTAATAAAACCTCATATAGCGTAAGCAGCTTGTGGAATTATATGAGGTAGATATCAGTGGAGACTGTAATCGTATCCAGTTGTTACCTCAGTTCAGGGAATTTGCTTTACAAAAGATAAAAAATCCACATTTTGGCAAATAAATCAAGAAGTTAAAAAAAAAAATTTTATTAACTGGAGTTTTGCTGCTAGCGCCTGAATTTTTTTTTTTTAGGAAGTGATTAGTCAGTGCTCTTTAGAGCGCTGTGGGCTTTTTTTTCTAGTTCTGTGGGTTTATTTTAAATTTTTCCTGGTGCTCTTTAGAGTGCATTGGGGGTTTTTTGTTGGTTTTTTTCAGTGCTTTTAAATTTTGTTTCAGTGCTCTTTAGAGTACTATGGATCTATTTTTTTCAATGCTCTAATGCATTTTTGTTACAATTTTTTTTTTAAATACCACATGAATTTGCCATACAATGATCTAAACAAATAGCAGGCAGCTGATATGTTATCTCTTTTTGTAGATTGCTCAGAGGATATTTGGTACACACTAAACACACGTGCTCCCCTGTAACAAAAAAGGAAGATCTTTGTAATTATGTTTATTTTATTTTTATTTTTTTTGTTACTAGTGGCTGTTATATTAACAGCCATGAATTCTGTAAAGTGAATTGTTTTTGTATACTTGTGTTCAGCAGCATCTCCTTGCGGCATTTTTTTTTTTTAATACAGAAACTGAGTTCTTATTCAGAAGAATCTTTTCATTGATACATGTCCCTCCCTGGAGATTTTTTCACCTGGGGAAGTGCAGAATCCATTATCTATTCAGTTCTGTGTCAGATATAGCACTGGGCTGGTCCCAAGATATATTTTATATTAATATCATAAGTTCCAATTGAGTTAAGCAGGTTTTAATTTAGGAGTGCAATTTTCATTAATCTGTATTATTAGCCTCACACTGGCATTAACAAATCTATCTTGAGTAGCTTCAGCCACCACTGTCCTGAGTTGAGCTTCCTGTTGGTTCTAAGCAGTAGTGATAACTATTTATGCCTTTCCATTTTACTATAAGACATATTATTGAAAGCCTGAAGAACCGTTGTGTTCTGTGTTTCAATATTAGTCAAGATAATAAGTGTATTGTATTTTTCTTGGCTAAAGTTTTTTTGTTTTTGTTTTTGTAAAAAGAATATTAGTACATAGAATGCAGCAGTTGACATTCTAGTGTTAAGGGGTCTTTGCATTGAATAACTCTTTAATACTGGAAAACTTTTGCTGCTCAAAATGATAAAACTGCCCAGTTGGACAAAAAAAAAGGGGTAACTGGAAGTCAATAAATGGAATAATATTTCACAAAAACATTCAAAATGTCTCCAACATTTGGAGATGATGCAGGAGATTTATTAAAGCTTGGAGAAAGCTAATGTACCACCCAATCAGTTTCTGTCATTTTACAGGCTGTGTTTGAAAAATGCCAACTAGAAGCTGATTGGTACTTTATCTCTCTCCAGTTGATCTCTGTCCAAGCTATGATAAATCTCCCCCTATATCAGGAGCATATTAAAGTTCTATAATTTTATTCTGATTTTCATTTTCCACAAATGCTGCTTCCTTTGACAGGTAAATAGACAATGTATAAGGTCAGAACCCACCGAGGTGACATAAACAATTAGTTCCGGTAGATGTGACCAATTAACCTTTAACCTGTGAGAACAAATGTTCAAGAGTAGTGTTATCCTAAGCCATTATTGTTTAAAGAAACAGAAATGAACTTTTGTAGGGCTGGGCCATCTATCACACCTTAAAATTCACAGTTGAATCATACTACTTCAGAAAATTTGAACAAAAATTGTGATATCAGAGGACAGTTATGCCATAATTTCCATGGATTCAACATTAAATTGGTTCTCAGATAGAATTAAGACTCACCGAAAGGTACTCTTATGCATTAGAGTTTGAATCTGAGCTTCTAAACGTTATTAACAACACAGAGCAGTTATTAAACACTGCCACAGTGAAGTTGTAGGGCTCCGACATCAAGCACATGTCTATTTGAAAACTTCATATGCTAGTGTCATTTACTTATCTCCATTCCTTTTTTATTGATGGCTAGTTAATGAGTTGAGGGTTGGAGTAGTGGAGAAAGAAAAAGAAAGTGGAGTTGAGGGTTAGCAAACTTATTGCAAGTGATATTTGGGCGGCAGAGTGCTGGGATCTGCGGAGTGTGACTCCGAGTCGGTGATTGGATACGTGCGAAAGAAAGCTTTGGAAGCGCTACTAGTGAAAGATTTTGGATGAATTCAAAGAAGAATCGTTAAAGTATGAGTTTTGAGGGTCCGAACTATAACTATAGCAAGAATTTGGCATTGATGTGTAAATGGTTCCTACGTACAGTATGGCATTTAATACCTGCTGCTGTAATAGGTCGAATATGTCGATGTTTACATTATAGATGGAGCTTTTGTTAGTTCGAGCATAGTTATATAACAGATTGGTGTTTGAGGCATTACTGACAGGTTTTCCTGTTAATGGGTGGAGCCAGTTATGTAGAGGGCGGGCCTAGCATGCAGAGATGTCCTTACAAAACGTTATGTGCCTAATTCTGTCCATGATTCTCAGTCCACAGAATACTTTCTGTACTACAGTTTTTCTTGTAAATAATTAAATGTTTCATAAACCAACTTCTCTGGTCACTTTCAGTACATTTTAGTTTTGTAGATACAGTATGCCAACATAGTTTGTACAGTGGTAGGTGTTTGTTCTGTTACTGGAATCCTTACTAAGTGATAGTACACTAACACCAGCTTTGTTACCAATGGAAAAACCCACTAAATATTTTCTTCAATCTCAAATGGGAATCTTTGGCTGTGACTAGACCATAGCAGTGCAAGAGATACACAGCAAACTGCATATTTGTGGGTAATTTAATATTACAAGAGAAGGATAGACAGAGTCCTTCATATTATATTTTGAACTTAATGGCAGTTTTAGGTTATGATGCTGTTTAATGGGCATTTATTGCCTATCCGTAATAGAGGCAGCCATGTTTTATTTTGGGCTGTATCAGCATTGAGGCTGTTGATTCCCTGGGAACTAATGACATTAATGAGGCATGTTGCACTCCAAAGTGCCTTGTGCCTTAAATATTTTAGGGTTTCTAGTAAATAAATTTCTTTATACACTTTATAAAAGCATAAGGTAATGTTAAGGCTACGTCCAGATATAAAAAAAAAAAAAAAAAGACATTATGGGCCAAATGTAATAGCCTACAATCACCTGGAGCCAGTGCGAATCTGGTAAAATAATCATTGGATTTAAAGCGGCAATTATTTTTTGCCTTTAAACTCATTTCTGCTTAAAACCTAATAACTATTTCGTCAGAATCGCACCAGTTTCTGCATATAATGGGCCATTAAATTTGGCCCTATATGTGTCTGTTCTTTGTTTTGTTTTCTTATGTACTGTACCTGCTAATTTATAACAAAATAAAACATTGTCTTGTTTTTTGACCAAAATGAATGGAGAGGCATCTTATGCTGGGCATACAGTGTCTGTCAGACTGGCCGTCCAATTATCTAACAAGCTATCAACATCTCGTTGCCACACCCTGTCAGATTATGGTAACGATATTGGAAGCTTTCAGTCTGATAGGTGAAATCGGAGCACCAAATATCTGATTATGTTGGAGCATAACTACTGGTCAGTTGTGGTAATACACTGCTCAATTATTGGCCCGATCAACTGATTGTCAGCTGATGGGGTGATAATGCATATTTCTGACATTAGGAGGTGTCTGGACAAAGCTTAATGATCAGTAAGTGACTGCTGTCAGCTGTATTTGTGAAAGTCATTTAACTATGAAATTTAATGTACTGTTACCATGGCGCCCAGTAGCAACATTAACATTGCAAAATGATCTAGCAAGGTCTGGTGATCTATAAGTGAATTTTGTTATTTGCTAATTATATGAAGTGAGAGATGTTACTCTTGCATCCTTTAACTGTTCTCAAGAACCTTTGCAATCATCTCCCAGTCTGATGATGTCTTGGACCAAAGTGGTACTAATGATCTTATATATTGTTTTATTTGTTATGGAAGCAGTTAAAAATGCAAAAACTCTAAACAGGGATATAAAATCTATTTCTGGTAATATACTGTCTTGTTAATACATATTGAAATTAACACTATGAAATTGAGAGCTTAGAAACTGTAAGATAGTATTTGTCTCTTTTTTTTCTACATTTTGTTTAAGTTTACATTGCATCTTATATTTCTCTTAAAAAAAAAATAATAAAAATAATGGTTTTGATTTTTTTTTTAAACAGCATTGTGTTTTGATTATGTTGTGTGTGTATTTTTTTCTTTTGCCCTGTTTGGTATTTTTTGAACAAGAGTCAGAAAAACAAGTGGCATATTTGTATGGGTTCACTACGGCTGGCCGGCGGTCGGGCTCCCGGCGACCAGCATACCGGCGCCGGGAGCCCGACCGCCGGCTTACCGACAGTGTGGCGAGCGCAAATGAGCCCCTTGCGGGCTCGCTGCGCTCGCCACGCTACGGGCACGGTGGCGCGCTACGCGCGCCACACTATTTTATTCTCCCTCTATGGGGGTCGTGGACCCCCAGGAGGGAAAATAAGTGTCGGTATGCCGGCTGTCGGGCTCCCGGCGTCGGTATACTGAGCGCCGGGAGCCCGACCGCCGGTATACAGAAGACCACCCTATTTGTATTTGTGTTCAAAAATGAAGCTGTGTGACATTCAGGACTGTTACTAGGCCACTAAACACCCTAGTAGGCATGAAACCACATTCCCTGACAATGCTCCTAATAGCTTTAAACCACGCCTCCTACAAAGCTCATAGGGGGAAATTCAGACTGGATCGCTGCAGTGGCAGCGATCACAGTCTGAATCCCTTTGTGGAGTGCGCCCACACACCCCGGGAGCCTAGTGAGATGTTTACAGCGGTGCGCCATTGCTCCCATTCACCTCACACACTTCGGTCACTGTAAGGGTGCAGGGCGCGGGGGGGGGGGGCGCCCTGGGCAGCAATAAACACCTCCGGTGTTAAATACACATATATACATGTACAGCTGGGCACTGTACATGTATAAAAAGAGCCCCCGCCATGTTATTAGTAATTTTGAGCGGGACAGA
This sequence comes from Pseudophryne corroboree, assembly GCF_028390025.1. Lineage (NCBI taxonomy): Eukaryota > Metazoa > Chordata > Amphibia > Anura > Myobatrachidae > Pseudophryne > Pseudophryne corroboree. Next base: position 685,436,912 of record NC_086446.1, read on the forward strand.
AGCCTGCCGCCGAGGGGGCGGGGCTTCTCCCTCAGCACTCACCAGCCCCATTTTTATTCCACAGCACCGCTGAGAGGAAGCTCCCCGGACTCTCCCCTGCTTGACACACGGTGAAAGGGGGTTTTAAAGTAGAGGGGGGGGGGGGCACATAATTGGCGCATATACATTATACATAAGCGCTACTGGGTAAACATTCTGTGTTTTTTCCTGGGTCATATAGCGCTGGGGTGTGTGCTGGCATACTCTCTCTGTCTCTCCAAAGGGCCTGGTGGGGAACCTGTCTTCAGAAAAGAGCTTCCCTGTGTGTGTGTGGTGTGTCGGTACGTGTGTGTCGACATGTCTGAGGTTGAAGGCTCACCTAATGAGGAGGGGGAGTGTATGAATATCAGGTCTCCGTCGGCAGCGCCGACACCTGACTGGATGGATATGTGGAATGTTTTAAGTGCTAATGTTAAGTTATTGCACAAACGATTAGACAAAGCTGAAGCTAGGGTACAGTCAGGGAGTCAACTCATGCCTGTCCCAATGTCGCCTGGACCTTCGAGGTCTCAGAAGCGCCCACTTTCCCAAATAGTTGACACAGATACCGACACGGATTCAGACTCCAGTGTCGACTACGATGATGCAAAATTGCAGCCAAGGGTGGCTAAATGTATTCGATATATGATTATCGCAATTAAAGATGTTTTGCATATTACTGAGGAACCCCCTGTCCCTGACACGAGGGTACACATGTATAAGGGAAAGAAACCTGAGGTCACCTTTCCCTCCTCACATGAGCTGAACGAGTTATGCAAAAAAGCGTGGGAAACTCCAGACAAAAAACTGCAGTTTCCCAAAAGGATTCTAACAGCGTATCCTTTCCCGTCACAGGACAGAATACGGTGGGAATCCTCCCCTAGGGTAGACAAAGCTTTGACACGCTTATCAAAAAGGATAGCGCTCCCGTCCCAAGATACGGCTTTCCTCAAGGATCCTGCTGACCGCAAGCAGGAGGTTACCTTGAAGTCCATTTACACTCATTCTGGTACGTTGCTCAGGCCGGCAATTGCGTCGGCCTGGGTTTGTAGTGCTGTAGCAGCATGGACAGATTTTTTATCAGCGGATATTGAGACCCTTGATAAGGATACCATTTTAATGACCCTAGGGCATATAAAAGATGCTGTCTTATATATGAGGGATGCTCAAAGAGACATTAGTTTACTGGGTTCCAGAATAAACGCTATGTCCATTTCTGCTAGGCGAGTCTTATGGACCCGACAGTGGACGGGGGATGCCGACTCAAAGAGGCATATGGAATTTTTGCCGTACAAGGGTGAGGAATTGTTTGGAGAGGGCCTCTCGGACCTCGTCTCCACAGCTACGGCAGGTAAATCGAATTTTTTGCCTTATGTTCCCTCACAATCTAAGAAAGCGCCTCATTATCAAATGCAGTCCCTTCGTTCAAATAAAAGCAAAAGAGTACGTGGATCGTCCTTTCTTGCCAGGGGTAAGGGCAGAGGAAAAAAGCTGCACAACATAGCTAGTTCCCAGGAACAGAAGTCCTCCCCGGCCTCTGCAAAATCCACCGCATGAAGCTGGGGCTCCCCTGAGGGAGTCCGCTCCAGTGAGGGCACGTCTTCGACTTTTCAGCCACATCTGGGTTCAATCACAGGTGGATCCCTGGGCAATGGAAATTGTTTCCCAGGGATACAGGCTGGAATTCGAAGAGGTGCCTCCTCGCCGGTTTTTCAAATCGGCACTACCAACTTCTCCCCTGGAAAGGGAGATAGTGTTACAGGCGATTCAAAAATTGTGTCTTCAACAAGTAGTGGCCGAGGTTCCCCTGCTTCAGAGGGGGAAGGGGTACTACTCAACCCTGTTTGTGGTCCCGAAACCGGACGGTTCGGTCAGACCCATTTTGAATTTAAAATCCCTGAACCTTTACTTAAAACGGTTCAAGTTCAAGATGGAATCGCTCAGAGCGGTCATCGCCAGCCTGGAAGGGGGGGATTTTATGGTATCGCTGGACATAAAGGATGCATACCTGCATGTTCCCATATATCCTCCTCATCAGGCGTACCTGAGATTTGCGATACAGGATTGTCATTACCAATTTCAGACGTTGCCGTTTGGACTTTCCACGGCCCCGAGAATGTTCACCAAGGTAATTGCGGAAATGATGGTACTCCTGCGAAAGCAGGGTGTCACAATTATCCCGTACTTGGACGATCTCCTCATAAAAGCAAGATCACGGGAGAAGTTGCAGAACAGCGTATCCCTTTCACTGAAGGTGTTACAGCGACACAGCTGGATTCTCAATATTCCAAAGTCGCAGCTGGATCCTACGACGCGCCTGTCCTTCTTGGGCATGATTCTGGACACAGACCAGAAAAGGGTTTTTCTTCCGGAAGAAAAAGCGCAGGAACTCATGACTCTAGTCAAGAACCTGTTGAAGCCGAAACAAGTGTCAGTGCATCATTGCACTCAAGTCCTGGGAAAAATGGTGGCGACATACGAAGCCATTCCCTTCGGCAGGTTCCATGCAAGGACTTTCCAGTGGGACCTATTGGACAAATGGTCCGGGTCACATCTGCACATGCATCAGCGGATCACCCTGTCCCCCAGGGCAAGGGTTTCTCTCCTGTGGTGGCTGCAGAGTGCTCACCTTCTAGGGGCCGCAGGTTCGACATTCAGGATTGGATCCTGGTGACCACGGACGCGAGCCTCCGCGGTTGGGGAGCAGTCACACAGGGAAGAAATTTCCAAGGCCTTTGGTCAAGTAAAGAGACTTATCTTCACATCAACATCCTGGAACTGAGGGCCATATTCAACGCCCTACGTCAAGCGGAGACCTTACTTCGCGACCGACCGGTGCTGATTCAGTCGGACAACGTCACTGCAGTAGCTCATGTAAACCGCCAAGGCGGCACAAGGAGCAGAGTGGCGATGGCGGAAGCCACCAGAATTCTTTGCTTGGCGGAGAATCATGTAAGTGCACTGTCAGCAGGGGTGGTCTTCTGTATGCCGACTGACGGGATCCCGGCGCACAGTATACCGGCGCCGGGATCCCGACAGCCGGCATACCGACACTTATTCTCCCTCGTGGGGGCTCATTTGCGCTCGCCACACTGTCGGTAAGCCGGCGGTCGGGCTCCCGGCGCCGGTATGCTGGTCGCCGGGAGCCCGACCGCCGGCATATCGTAGTGAACCCGTCAGCAGTGTTCATTCCGGGAGTGGACAACTGGGAAGCAGACTTCCTCAGCCGACACGACCTGCATCCAGGAGAGTGGGGACTTCATCAGGAAGTCTTCGCACAGATTGCAAGTCGGTGGGTATTGCCCCAAATAGACATGATGGCGTCCCGTCTCAACAAAAAGCTACAAAGGTATTGCGCCAGGTCAAGAGATCCTCAGGCGGTAGCTGTGGATGCCCTAGTGACACCGTGGGTGTTCCAGTCAGTCTATGTATTTCCTCCTCTTCCTCTCATACCCAAGGTGTTGAGAATAATAAGAAAAAGAGGAGTGAGAACAATACTCATTGTTCCGGATTGGCCACAAAGGACCTGGTATCCGGATCTGCAGGAAATGCTCACAGAAGATCCGTGGCCTCTTCCTCTAAGACAGGACCTGTTGCAACAGGGTCCCTGTCTGTTCCAAGACTTACCGCGGCTGCGTTTGACGGCATGGCGGTTGAACGCCGGATCCTAGCGGAAAAAGGTATTCCGGATGAGGTCATTCCTACACTAATACAGGCTAGGAAGGGCGTGACATCTAAACATTATCACCGGATATGGCGAAAATATGTTTCTTGGTGCGAGGCCAGGAATGCTCCTACGGAAGAATTCCATCTAGGCCGTTTTCTTCACTTCCTACAGACTGGAGTGAATTTAGGCCTAAAGTTAGGCTCCATTAAAGTTCAGATTTCGGCCTTATCCATTTTCTTTCAAAAGGAATTGGCCTCTCTGCCTGAAGTACAGACTTTTGTGAAGGGAGTGCTGCATATCCAGCCTCCTTTTGTACCTCCAGTGGCACCCTGGGACCTTAACGTGGTGTTGCGGTTCCTTAAGTCTCACTGGTTTGAACCACTTAAAACGGTGGAATTAAAATACCTCACTTGGAAAGTGGTCATGTTGTTGGCCTTAGCATCGGCAAGGCGAGTGTCGGAGTTGGCGTCTTTATCTCACAAAAGCCCCTATCTGATTTTCCATATGGATAGAGCAGAATTGCGGACCCGTCCTCAATTCCTACCTAAGGTGGTCTCATCCTTTCATATGAACCAACCCATTGTCGTGCCTGTGGCTACACGGGACTTGGAGGATTCCAAGTCCCTTGATGTGGTCAGGGCTTTGAAGATTTACGTGGCCAGATTGGCTAGGATCAGAAAAACAGAAGCACTATTTGTCCTATATGCAGCCAACAAGGTTGGCGGCCCTGCTTCAAAGCAGACTATTGCTCGCTGGATCTGTAACACGATTCAGCAGGCGCATTCTACAGCAGGATTGCCGTTACCAAAATCGGTAAAGGCCCATTCCACTAGGAAGGTGGGCTCGTCTTGGGCGGCTGCCCGAGGGGTCTCGGCACTACAGCTGTGCCGAGCTGCTTCTTGGTCGGGGTCAAACACCTTTGCAAAGTTCTATAAGTTTGATACCCTGGCTGAGGAGGACCTCCTGTTTGCTCAATCGGTACTGCAGAGTCATCTGTACTCTCCCGCCCGTTTGGGAGCTTTGGTATAATCCCCATGGTCCTTACGGAGTCCCAGCATCCTCTAGGACGTTAGAGAAAATAAGATTTTAAACCTACCGGTAAATCTTTTTCTCGTAGTCCATGCTGGGCGCCCGTCCCAAGTGCGTAGGATGCTGGGCGCCCGTCCCAAGTGCGGACTATTTCTGCAAGACTTGTATATAGTTGTTGCTTTCATAAGGGTTATGTTATAGTTTCGTCGGTTATGGACCGATGATATGTTGTTGTTCATACTGTTAACTAGATTGTATATCACAAGTTATATGGTGTGATTGGTGTGGCTGGTATGAATCTTGCCCTTAGATTAACTAAAATCCTTTCCCCGTACTGTCCGTCTCCTCTGGGCACAGTTTCTCTAACTGAGGTCTGGAGGAGGGGCTTAGAGGGAGGAGCCAGTGCACACCCAGATCCAAAGTCTTTCTTAAAGTGCCCATGTCTCCTGCGGAGCCCGTCTATCCCCATGGTCCTTACGGAGTCCCAGCATCCTCTATGGACTACGAGAAAAAGATTTACCGGTAGGTTTAAAATCTTATTTTTTGTATGTGTGTGTGTGAAGTGGCACTACTAGGGGGCATCTGTACTGGGGGCAGCTCTACAGGGAGCATCTCTACCTGGCACATATGTACTGGGGGCAGCTCTACAGGGGGCATATGTACTGGCAGTGGGGCATCTCTACAGGGAGCATCTCTACCTGGGACATATGTACTGGGGGCAGCTCTACAGGGGGCATCTCTACCTGGGGCTTCTGTACTTAGAGCATCTCTACCTGGGGCATCTGTACTGGGGACATCTCTACTGGGGGCATATGTACTGGCAGTGGGGCATCTCTACAGGGGGCATCTCTACAGGGGGCATCTCTACTGGGTGACCACGCCCCTTTCTTTTTTGAGACCATGCCCCTTTTTGCAATCCCTGTAGAACAGGGGTGCGGGGGTGAGTTCCACCACCTCTCCAGGACCACTTTAAGCACTGCCTCCAGTGAATGTAGGCTCTGACATTGGCAGGGTGAAGAGCGAGGTCAGTGGGCTAGTAGCTTTACTGTCCACATCACCATCTATTCCCTTTAGTAACCTGGTGGCGAGCTGAGTGAGCCACCGATCCTGAAATGTGGTGAGCAAAATGAGCCCGCAAGGGTACACTTTGGGTCCCATGTTACACTTTGGGTCCCATATACTGCACATTGCTCCTCCTCTTGTCGTTGCGGTTCACATGGTATGCCCCATTGTTCACATGGTCTGATTCCCTCTGTGGCTAGGTTTACTGAAGGGGAGAGAGACACAACCCTCCTATTTGGCTTTAAACCACACACTGTCACAATGCTGGAGTAGGCATGGCTATGTCATACAGGCCGACTCCCATCCCATCCAGTTAGGCTGTAATCTGCATTTGCCTCAGAATCGGGTGTGTAAAGCATGATGCCACACATTCCCCTTGACAGTTCCTGCAGTCAGGACATGGACCCCAAACACAATTAATTTCCCTCTCTACTATAAGTCATGTTCACCTTCCTCATCTACCCCAATTATTTTCCCCCTGTATTGTAATATCCTCCCTCACCCTTTACTTTTCCCGATTGCATGGTTCTTGATTTAACTTTATTCGCATTTCTCACTTATCTGTAAAATGAAAGTTACTGAGCCAACAACTAATTATATATTGTCCATAGTCTAAAGTATAGCCAAGTCATCCAATGGTCACATACAGTAGTTATGAAAAATTGGAGCCATTTGCCATTACACTATAGAATAGTGTTTGCTTTATTTTAAACATTGAAGTTGGTATCTGGTAGTTTCCTCAAGCAACAGATGAAATTGTAACCTCACTGGGGGACGTTTGTATAAGATTGACTACAGTACCCAATCAGATTCTGTCTCTTTTCCAGTGTAGTCCAGAAAAATAAAAGCATAGTCTTATTTAGAGAGAAATCATGAGCATGTGGGTGGTATAAGAATGGTTATGTGTTCCTGATTTTATCAGAGTGTTCCTGTTGCCTATAGCAACCAATCAGATTTTACTTCTCCTTTATCTAGCACCTTCTAGTAGATAATACCTGGAATCTGATTGGTTGCTATGGGCAACATCCTATCTTAAATAGAACTCCCATCTTAGTAAATTTAACCCCTGTGAGTGTGTACATCATCTATATATAGTGTTTTTGTATGCATAGATACACAGTAATGTAACTTATATTCAATTGTAATGTGTTAGATTTATTTGCAATTCTGTACACACATAAACTATATAACCTCAGGGGTGTTTTACCTTGATTGGCTGCTGTGCATTCATAAACTGAACCACGTAACACAAGTGTGTGGAGATATTGCTTAATGTCCAACCGAACCGGGCAAATACAAAAGGTGCTTAAAATAGTAGTAACTTCTACTCCATTTCCTACATTTCTTACTCGGCCTCCCTTATCTCACATCACTGTATGGGAAGCAGGGGAGCTGCGGGGCATAGGCTGGTACAATCTGGGCAGTGGTGCATTATAATGGTGGCCAGTGGTTCCTGCCCCTTCCTCCCCATGGATGTACAGACCTAGATTATAGGCTGTTGGAAAATGTAATCAGGTGACTGTGGACCGATAGCAGACATCTTGTGGTTCGCCATTGGAACTTCCCGGCCACACCTACATAGGCAAAACTCAATGATTGTGCACCACTGATTGGGTTGTCCAAAACGCCTCTGCACAGGGCCCGAATAGCCCTTCATCGATCCTATCATCTCACCAATCAAATTCCAGCTATTATTTATTTAGCACAAACCATACCTCCCAACATGACCCTCTCCATGAGGGACAGAATGCTCTGCTCCTGGACTTTCTCTTAATTTATGATTGCCGGCACCTATGTTGAACAGGTTACTGTATAAGAAAAGTGTTTCACCACAGATGAGGGCAATCATCAATTAAGAGGGAAGTCCAGGAGCAGAGCATTCTGTCCCTCCTGGAGAGGGTCATGTTGGGAGGTATGCACAAACTGTGATAGTTAATTTCAGGTTGCTACAGGAAACAACTCCACTTGTCCTCTTTAGAAATTTTGATAAACCTTCCCCACAATGTGATGATTAGTAGACTTAGGGGTCTATGTACTAAATTTTGGAGAGAGATAAAGTGGGTGGTGATAAAGTTCCGGTCAATCTGCTCTCAACTGTCATTTTTCAAACATAGCCTTTAAAGTGGCAGTTAATTGGCTGGAACTTTATCTCCATCCACTCTCTCCAAGGCTTAGTACACAGACCCCTTTGTTCTGAACCAGTCAATTCATACAGTTTATCTAGGCTTGCAATACCGACCTCGCGGGACCGCCATCGGGATCGCAAGGGGACTTTCACCTTCTGATCTGCACTAACTTTCCTTGCGATTTTGACTATATTAGGCTGACCATATTATCCCTTTAACCTGGGACACTCATGAGTTACACAGGTTCTGTGGCTGTCTGACTACAAGCCTGCATGTCACCTGGTTTTAAGTAGCCACAGAACCTGTGTCCCAGGTTAAAGGGATAATTTGGTCAGCCTAACTATATAGTCAAAATCGCAAGAAAATATATCACCGTGTGTACACACCTTAAGCCTGTGAGCTCAAGGATGAGAGAAAGGATGATGACCAACAATAATCACCTCTGTCTTATCGTTCATCAGTGATGAATTACACACAAAGCTAACCAAGTCTAACATGTACGGACACTGTTCCCACTGCTGTTACTGTTCACATTCTACAATTGATGTTCTTTGACCTCCAATTATGAACAAGCTCCCACACTTTTACTTATACTAGGTGATTCATCGCGCCCTACGGGCGTTCTGCACACCGTCGCACCTCCTTAACCCCTGATTGCCTTTCCGGCGTTCAATATTTGTATTATATGGAGTATTACAATTGCACGACGAAAGGGCGTCCGATGGTGAAGGAGGCGTAGCGCCTTGCGATGGGGATGGGGCGTGTCTGCAGATGGGGGAGGGGTTAGGATATGTTGCGGTTGGGGGAGGGGGCAGGTGCAGCAGTCGCAGATGGGGGAGGGGTTCCGGAGGCGCTACGGGTGGGGAAGGTGGGGGGTTCGCGGGTGGGGTAGGGGTTCCGGAGACGCCGCAGGTGGGGGAGGGGCAGGTGTAGGGGCGCCGTGGATGGGGGAGGGGGTCTGGGGGCGCTGCTGGTGGGGGAAGGGCCGGATGCGGGGGTGCCACGGGTGGGGGAAGGGCGGGTGTGGGAGTATAATGGGGTATATATAATGGGGTGGGGTACACAGTGGGGGATATATATAATGGGGATGAGTACACTGTGGGGGAGTATATATAATGGGGATGGGTACACTGTGGGGGAGTATATATAATGGGGATGGGTACACGTTGGGGGGTATATATAATGGGGATGGGTACACGTTGGGGGGTATATATAATGGGGATGGGTACACGCGAGTATATATAATGGGGATGGGTACACTGTGGGTGGGTGTATATAATAGGGATGGGGTATGTATAATGGGGTTGGGGTATCGGGGGAGACTTCCCACCGAGGGTCCCTCACCTTCCCTGGCCAGCTCGCCTCTCTCCATCCCGCTGGCCGGAGCTTCTCCTCAGCCTCGCAGGCAGGTGGCGCCGGAGCTGTCACTGGGTCAGGCCGGGTACCGGCATGAGGCCTACACCACCGCCCAGCCTAGAGTCTGAGGATGCAGCCGGGGTGGAGGGGGAAACGAACGGAGCAGAGGCCGTCTGGGCTGGGAGAGGAGTCAGAGGGGAGAGCGGCATCCAGCAGCCAGGGCACAGGGACCACAGAGCTGCCTTCACCTGGGGTATGTACAGGGGGCGTCCAGTCCTACACAGTCGGTATATGTGTGTGTGTGTGTGTGTGTGTGTGTGTGTAGGGAGAGCATAGGGCAGGTAGGTATGTGTATGTGGGTGCATAGGGCAGGTAGGTATGTGTATGCGGGTACATAGGGCAGGCGTATATGAGTGGGGGGTATATAAGGCAGGCATAGGTAGGTATGAGTGTACAGCAGATATATGTGTGTATGGAGGGGGTACATAGGGTAGGCAGGTATGTGTGTGGGGGTGTAGATGTGTGTACAGCAGGTATATATGTGTGATTGTGTGTGTGGGGGTGTAGATGTGTGTACAGCAGGTATATATGTGTGATTGTGTGTGGGGGGGTGTAGATGTGTGTTCAGCAGGTATGTATGTGTGTATGGAGGGAGTACATAGAGCAGGTATATACACAGAGAGTGGGCCGGGGAGGAGGTGATGCAGCCGCTGTGTACTGCGGGTCACTTGCTTGTCTCCGTGTCTCCCTCCTTCGGCGCCGGCTCCCCGCTCTCATCCTCGCCGGGCGGATCCGTCCTCTGCTGCCGCCGCCTCAGACTTACCGGCCGAGTCTTCTGCTGCTGCGGGCCGTTACCCGTCCTCCTTCATCCAATCACACAGTGGCCAGTTGACAGCCACCACGCTGACCGGTGATTGGCTAACAGCTCTGAGGGATCACAACCCCTTCTCAGACACTCCGCCAATCACACGACTGGGGTCATACAGCGCACCTCTCAGCAAATGACACACTGAAAGGGCCAGGAGACACGCCTAGATCAGCCACGTGTCTGCTTTACCTTCTATATATTAGCCCACACCTGTGACTCTGACTCCGCCCAGCATTGTGACTCCACCCAGCGTTAGCAAATGAGTCACAAAGTCACAGATCTGGGCTAATATATAGGAGATTAATATAGTGCATTAGCAGTCTACAGTACGTGGATTAATTACAGTGACTATTGTTACTTCCCACAGGTCAGGGGTTCCCAACCATGGTCCTCAAGGCACCCTAACAGTCCAGGTTTTAAGGATAGCCATAGGTAAGCACAAATAACTAGTACATCAGTGATTTTGATTTAACCACCTGTACTGAAGCATGGATTCCACTTAAACCTGTTTGTCAGCACTTCTGCTATTCTCTCTAAATGCTGGTTCTGGGTTCTTGTTATATCATGTTCACCTGCTGTACACAGCCCTGTGGGTCTGCAAACAAAAATCTGGAAATCCAGCAGAACAGAAGTGCAGCATATAAACACACTTACTCGCTTTTGTTATTTATGTACATTTGTCAGTAGGTGTGCTGACTGGTTTGGCGTCCACCATACCAAATGTAATGAGTATCGTATCACTATATCCTTGTTGGTCTATAGCAAGAGTAGCCAACCCGGTCCTTTAGCTACTAAAGCTGGGCATACACTATACAATTATCTGGCAGATTATCTACCACAAAGGTCCTCAAACGTGGTCCTCGGGGGCCCACACAGTGCATGTTTTGCAGGTAACCCAGCAGGTGCACAGGTGTATTAATTACTCACTGACACATTTTAAAAGGTCCACAGGTGGAGCTAATTATTTCACTTGCGATTCTGTGAGGAGACCTGCAAAACATGCACTGTGTGGGCCCCCGAGGACCGAGTTTGAGGACCTCTGATCTACCAGATCTGGCTGGTTGCAATGAAAATCTGGAAATGAATGAGAACAAATGACAATCAGTCATTTGCTCCCAAACACTGGAAAATGGACAAAACCTGTACTTCAGACAAATTGGTTAAATCATGGCATTAACCAATTTGCATGAACAATAGTCTTTGTCCATTTTTCGTTTGGGAGTAAATGATTGATTGCATACCTCCCAACATGACCCTCTCCAGGAGGGACAGAATGCTCTGCTTCTGGACTTCCCTCTTAATTTATGATTGCCGGCACCTGTGTTGAACAGGTTAATGGATAAGAAAGGTGTTTCACCACAGGTGGTGGCAATCATAAATTGAGAGAAAAGTCCAGAAGCAATGCATTCTGTCCCTCCTGGAGAGGGTCATGTTGGGAGGTATGTTGATTGTCATTTGTTGTCATTCATTTCCAGATTTTTATTGCAACCAGTCAGATCTGGCAGATAATCTGCCAGATAATTAAATAGTTAATACATACCTGACCCTCTCCATGAGGGAGAAAATGCTCTGTTCCTGGACTTTCCTGGTAATGTATGATTGCCATCACCTGTGGTGAAACACCTTTCTTATCAATTAACTAGCTCACCACAGGTGATGGCAATCATACATTACCAGGAAAGTCCAGGAACAGAGCATTTTCTCCCTCATGGAGAGGGTCAGGTAGGCAAGTATGAGTTAATAGTTCATGTTTTCCAGGCTGTCTGTAGATCTGTAGACTGTGATGAATAAGAGTGATAAGAGCGGAGAAGTGAGCCAGTGGAGAAGTTACCCATCAACCAATCAATAGCTTTGTATAATTTTATAGTATGCAAATTACAGATGGTACTTCAGTGCTGATTGGTTGCCATGGGCACTTCTCCGCTCTTATCACTGCTTAGTAAATGTCCCCCTGTGTCATTAAGAATGAATGCACCACATGTTTGAAAATGTCAGTAATGACCTCAGCTGTGCACCCAGGGCCAGATTGAGGTCTGTGGGGGCCCCTGGGCAACGCACATGTGGGGACCCCATCAATAAAACTATCAAAGTTAATACATACATACAGTATATATAAAAAATCTGGAGAGATAGCATGGGTACTGCAGCAGGGGTAAGTTTTACCCCCCCCCCCCTTCCCCGCTTCACTTAGAGCGGGGGGCTTGTACCCGCAATTGCCAGGGGGAAGTTGCTGGAGTACACCCGCGACCATCGGGCGGTGCGGGGGTGCACCCACGATCGCCGTGAGGATGGAAGTGCGGGTGTGCACTGGCGATTGCCTGGAGAGTGGAGGTGCACCCACGATGAGTAGTGAGACTTCACAGAGACACCTTCACGGAGCTGGATACGGTCAAGTCTGGGGCTGGGTGCGGTGGTGGCGGGACAGCACCTTTGAAGGTATTCTGCTGATAGCCAGCCTCATGCAGGTGGTGAATGGGCAGGCCAGTGTGTTGCTGCATAATTAAAAAATGCTCCTAAACCACAGGGGGGTGCATGTACCTTGGTGCCCCCCAAAGAGTCTGCCTTTGTGTGAGGGCCCCAGGACAACCACCCCTGTCACCTTTTATAATCTGGCCATGTGTGCACCAACTAGATGGTCTGGAAAATGCGAACTGTTAGTAGCTCTCAAGGACTGGGTTTGCTACCCCTGGTCTATAGTAACAGTCCTAGCATTCAAATTCTGCATAAATCTTAGAGCCAGCAGTTGGTGCACCGGCCCAATATCTTTTAATCTGATTAGTCTGAAACTGTGGCTGGCTGCCTCACTCTATCACCAACTCCCTGTCACACACTCTCTGTCAGCCACTTCCTAGCATCCTCTCCCTGTCACCCACTGCCCCTCCCTAGCATCACCCACTGCCTGGTATCCTATCCCTGTCACCCACTGCCTCTCCCCATCACCCTTTCTGTCACCCACTGCTTCTCCCTTTTGTTACCCACTGCCTCTCCCTGGCATCACCCACTTCCTTTCCAAGTAATCATCTCCCTGTCACCCACTGCCTTTCCCTCTTTCAGTGTTACCTACTGACTCTCTCTAGGGTCACCCACTGTCTAACCCCGTCATTCACTACCTGTCCCTGGCATCACCCACTGCTTCTCCCTATCACCCTCTTCCTGTAAAGCACTGCTTATCACCCTCTTCCTGTCACTCACTGCCTCATCCTGGTGTCACCCACTGCCTCTTCCTGTCACCCTCTGCCATCTGGCATATTATGAACCTGGTGTGTAGGCCAGAAGAGAGGCGCCCATAGTATATTTTTGCACTTGGGGGGTAATTCCAAGTTGATTGCAGCAGGAATTTTGTTAGCAGTTGGGCAAAACCATGTGCACTGTAGGGGAGGCAGATTTAACATGTGCAGAGAGAGTTATATTTGGGTGGGGTGTGTTCAATCTGCAATCTAATTTGCAGTGTTAAAATAAAGCAGCCAGTATTTACCCTGCACAGAAACAAAATAACCCACCCAAATCTAACTCTTTCTGCACATGTTATATCTGCCTCCCCTGCAGTGCACATGGTTTTGCCCAACTGCTAACACAAATCCTGCTGCGATCAACTTGGAATTACCCCCTTTGGCCCACCCACCACCTACAAGTTCTGTCATTGTAGCAGACAAATACCAAACAGGAAAACTTGTCTGGTCATTAAAGAAGAAACTTGTTTTGGTGATTTGAAATCAGAGGCAGAGGCAGTGCAATGTTTTTCTAAAGGCATGTGATAATAACACCTTATTATGTATTTTTGCCTATTTAAGAAACTTTGTTATGTTTGAGCTAAATTTTGCATTAAGTTTAATACAAATGGCAGTTTTCCTTTGTACCCTCAAATTGTACTATAGTGTTTTCTTTCTGTAAATGCAAATATTCTGCCCCACATTTTGCACTTCACATGTACTCACAAGGCAGGGGAGCTGTCAGTGGCGGATATCACACTCGACGCGGCACAGCAACCCCCCCTCTTCCCACATCACTAGGCTGAGGGGACTGAGCTGCATGCTGGCGTGCACTGAAGGGAAGCTGTTCCCCGATCCCCACAGGGAGAAAGTCTGCAGGGCTGTGAGAAAGGGGGCTGCGCTGCAAGGGACCCAGCTAGACTGTCAGTAAGTGAGCTGCCTGCCTGATCACGGGGTAAGCAGTGTGGAGAGGCCAGCTGGGGACTGTGAGGCAGAAAGTGTGAGAAACTGATTCTTCCCAATATTTAGCGTCCAGCACCCTTAAGCCTCAACCAGCCAGTCTGTTAGCTACCCTGCCTGTCAGTAGTGACAGACAGCCAACAATACAGAGAACAACAGCCATCGCCAACCAGTAAAAATTATCTTGCCAACCACAGACAGTGACAGTTATCCAGCCAGCACCAGCCAATGACAGTTATATAGCCAGCACCAGCCAGTGACTGTTATCCTGCCAGCACCAGCCAGTGACAGTTATCCTGCCAGCACCAACCAGTGACCGTTATCCTGCCAGCCAGTGACAGTTATCCAGCCAACAGCAGCCAGTGACACTTATCCAGCCAGTGACAGTTATTCAGCCAACAGCAGCCAGTGACCAGTATCCTGCCAGCACCAGTCTGTGACAGTTATCCAGACAGTACCAGCCAGTGACAGTTATCCAGTCAGCACCAGCTAGTGACAGTTATCATCCCAGCACCAGCCAGTGACAGTTATCCAGTCAGTAGCAGCCAGTGATCGTTATGTAGTCAGCACCAACCAGCTCACCAGCTAGGAAGTGGGGAGTGATAGCAAGGACAGGACCAGTGTCGACAAAGACAGGTACTTAAAGTGCCCCACACCTTCTGTACCCCTGCTAGCCTGCATGAAAGTTAGTCTAGTGTGCAAGAGACTTTCTAATAAAGCAAAGGGATTCAGGAGAGACGCATAGGCAGCATACATTGTGCCAGAGACTTTGTAAAAAAGCCCTGTGACTCATGTGCAGCATCAGCAGGAGCAGTGAGGTACAAACATTTAGTGGGGTTCAGCCCAGCCTCAGTAAAGGCATACATAGACTAGACAGCAGTGTGCCCGCCAGCCCGTGTCAGTCGCAGTGCAATTCTAGTGTGAGGAACTGTAGCAGTTAGAAAGTTATATCCAACAACCAAGCATTAGTAAAATCTGCATCACTGCTGTGTCCCAGGCAGTTTATAATTAACATGGAGGACTGCATTACAGTGAACCTTTAGGTAAAGGTCTATTGCCTGCCACCTTGTGGACATTCGAGACATTAGCGTCTTGTACAGTTTAGTTAAGAGTACGTTTATGCTGATGCACGTATACCATACTTACAAAGTGTGTTTTCTGTTGATTCAAAATTGAATGGTAAATCATCACCGTGATTAATGAAGGTACAGTATTGTTTGTGAATCTCATTGAATTGTACTGTATACCTCCGGACTGTTACTCGATTGCATACGCCTTGCTTCATTTCAATCTTTCAAAACTAATTTTCTTACTGTAATAGCAATGACATTTACTCCATCAAATGACACTTATGTCACTGTACAAATGTGTAGTGACTTGTTGGGGGTCTCTGGGGGTCCTCATCTCTCTGCCTAAACACCAAGGAAGTCCAGAAGGAAGCATGTTTAGGAGGCCGAGCCAGATTACAGCATACGGGGAATACAGGTACCACATGACACATACTTGACACTACTAGTGGCTTATAATACATGTATACACGGTGCAGCACAAGTCATGTTTGCATTGCATATATAATGCATATTTTTTCACAATCAGCATGTTCCAGAACCAAGTGTACGTGGGGTGCCAAGTTGGTCTCTTCATTTGAAAGTGAAGGGACACAACGTGATGTTCTCACACAGACCATGCTAGGAGAGGGCACATGGCCAGAATTACGGGCTATGATGATGGTGATGAACAGCAAACCAAGCATACAGAGATGGTGCCCACACACAAGGATGTATACAACTCTGCGCAGTAGCGCACGCAGGGCGGGGGGGGGGGGGGGGGGCCGAGTACCTGGAAACCCCCCCTGATGAGCCACATGTTTAATTCTTGAGACAGAGACAGCAGCCTGACGAAGGGAAATAAATCCCGAAACGTTGCTGCAATTTGCTGACTCCAGAGGTGTTTCTTTTAAATAAGACCAACAAGTGCCTACACTGGATTTGCTATACCCACGGAAACCCCCCTGAATAAATCGTGCGTTTGCCCCTGCTACATATGGGTAAAGAATCACATTTGCACCAGGTTCGTTGTATTTCCATGCCAATACTCATATATGTTATAAGTGAGGACTAATCCAATAAAAGCATATTAAAATGAAGGGGCCAGGAAAACCTTTGAAATGCCTATGATTGCTGAAGTACAGTAACATGCGATATCAAATGGTGAGTGAGAAAAAAGTGACCTCTAGTGGCAATGTACTGCATGTGCACTGGTGCTTCTCACACTCACCAAACAGTTTGGGGGAGATTATAGAGTGAAGAGAGATACCAATCAGCGTCTGTCATTTTTGTAGCACATCCTGTAAAATAAGAGGTGGATGCTAGTTGGTTGTCGCCTTATGTCCATCGACCAGGGGACTAATGTCTGATGGAGCCTGGGTGCAGCAGACCCCCTCTTCTGAGCAGTGCCCTCTGCCCTCAGCTGCACATCTTACTTAGTGTCTACAAGCGGGTGCCTCCTCCTCTGCAGTACCATCACCGAGGAAGGCTGGCACAAGGCAAGTATACTCTGGGTGCAGGGAGTGTGGTGCAGGGGGACCCTGCACCCAGTGCTTAAAGTGCTCCTAGAGAGGTGGTGGAACTCACCCCCCTCCCCACGGCGCCCATGTAATAAAGGTATTGCGCGCGCCTCAAAAAAAGGGCGTGGTCTCAAAAAGAAAGGGGCATGTTCACAGAATAGTAATAATGCACACAGTAGTAGCACTACTAGCACCCCGTAATACACATAATGCCCATCGCAGTAGCGCCCCTTATACAATGTCCACAGTAGTAGTGCTCCTTATGCAATGTCCACTGTAAAGGTAGTGCCCACAGTGGTAGTGTCCCTTATATAGACCCCATAGTAGTGGTGCCCCTTATGCAATGCCCGCAATAGTAGTGCCCCTTATGTCCCCAGGAGTGATGCCCCTTATGAAATGCCCCCTTTACAATGCCCTCATTAGTAAGGCCCCCAGTAGTAATGCCCTTAATGGTAATTCCCCTTGTGTAGTATTGCCCCCAGTAGTAATGTTGCCTATAGTAATGCCCCCAGTCATTTAGCCCCATGTAGTTTAGCCTCAGTAGTTATGCCCCCAGTGGTAATGCCCCTGCAGTTATGACCCCAGTAGTTTACCCCCCCCCCCCTCCCTTTTGTTTAGCCTCCCAGTGGTAATGCCCCCAGTAGTTTAGCCCTCATGTAGTTTACCCCATGTAGTTTAGCCTCCCAGTGGTAATGCACCCAGTAGTTTAGCCCCAGTAGTTTGCCCGCGTGTAGTTTGCCCCTTTGTAGTTTATAAGTTAAAAACGAGCGCTAAATTATACGTGTAGAAAGTGAGTGTGGCACCTGTAAAAAAGAGTGATGGTTAATTCTTAAAAACTTCTGTTTACAGCTCTTTTGAGAAATGGTTAGGTTTGTGGTATCCAGATATAGATGTAAAAGTCCGGAATCTAACTGTCCCTAACTTACCCACGGGGATTCCTCAGCCGTTGGTATTGCTGTGAGGGCTGTCCGTGGCCGGCTATGTGAGTCTGATACCACTGTCCACCAACGCATTTCGTGCTGTTCAAAGCACTTTTTCAAGGTGGTTAGTTAATTAAAAAGTCGTTTATTTATACTAAAAGTTTATTGTTCCCATTTGGAAAAAAACGGAACTTCCGGGACTTCCGGTCCGGAAGTGACAACGAAAATTGCGGGAATCACATGGTAAAAAAAGGAAATCGAAGTGCTCCATTTTTCTTAATTAAAATTTGAAGATTTGAAAGTTAAGTATGTTTAAAACAGGTGCCACTTAGTGTAAGGAACGTGTGTTTATAAAAAAAAACATTAAGGTCGATATCAATATTGTGGCCAGATGGTTGTAAGGTTTTTAATTCGAATATCCATTTACTTTCTTGTTTTCTTAGATCAATAGTTATGTCTCCTCCTCTCCAATTTGTTCTTATCTTTTGAATTGGTAGAAACGTGAGTCCAGTCGGATCTTTATGATGTTTCTCTAGGAAATGGTTTGATAGGCTGTGTGTTTTAAGTCCCTTTTTTACATTATAGATATGCTCAGCAAATCTTATATTTGCTTTCCTTTTAGTTTGGCCGACATATTGGTACCCACAGGTGCAGGTGGCTAAATATATAACCCCTTCTGTGTCACACGTGAGGGAGTCATAGATGGTATATTCTTTTCCTGTCGCAAATGATTTGAAGGCAGTAATCGGTCTGGTGGATTTCTCCTTATCGTTCTTGCATGCTTTGAAGTTTAAACACTTATAATAGCCTTTGCCTATTTTAGAACTGCTTCGTGTTTCATTCTTTAGATGGGTTGAGACTAAGAATTGTTTAACATTTTTAGCTTTGCGGTAAATTACTTTTGGTTTTTCTGGCAACATATGTCGTAATGTTTCATCTAGATGCAGGATATGCCAATGTTTGTTCAGCATTTCTTCAATCACCTTTGAATTGCTGTTAAATTGAGTGATGAAAGGGAGATGTAAAGAAACATTCATATCTTTGTTTTTATCTTTATATCTTAATAGATCTTTTCTGTCCATCTGTTCAATTTTTGCAACGTCCGCTTCCAGTTTTTCTTTCTTATACCCTTTCTCCAAAAAATTATTCATCATGTCTTCACTTTGTGCTTTAAATATGGCCAGATCTGTGCAATTTCTTTTTATTCTTTGAAATTGACCACGTGGTATGTTTGCGATCCAGTTCTGATAGTGATTACTGGTTGTTGATAACATGTTGTTTCCATTAACGGGTTTGATATGTGTCTTTGATTGTAGAATGTTGTTCTGAATATAAATGTCCAAATCTAAGAAGACGATCTGCTCTTTACTTGTTATTGTTGTAAACTCCAGGTTCAAGGTATTATTGTTTATGTGGGATTTGAATTCTTCAAGGATTTCCTCTGTACCACTCCATTTGAAGAAGATGTCGTCAATATAACGGTACCAACACTTGATGTGTGCAAGGTATTCGTTGTTCGACCAGATGTTATCATCTTCCCATTTGGCGAGGAAGAGGTTGGCATAACTGTCCACCAGTGATGTGCCCATGACAGTTCCACACTTTTGCAAGTAGAATTTATCATTGTCCCAGAAGTAGTTGTGTGTTAGCACAAATTCAATATTTGCCATTATGAAATTGACCTGTTGATTTGGGAGGTTTGTCATTGTAGAAAGAAAATGTCTATTGTGAGCACATCCTAGATCGTGTGCGATACATGTATATAAGGACTTGACGTCAGTGGTTCAAAGAAAGAATCTCTGTTCCCATTTAATAGCTTCTAATTTTTGGAGTATACTTGTGGTATTTTGAAGATGGCTCTTCTGTTGAGTGACTACTGTTTGGAGAAAAAAATCTGTGTATTTTGACAGATTAGATGTGACTGATTTAATACCTGATACTATTGGTCATCCTGGTGGATTTATGAGGCTCTTATGAGTTTTCGGTAAGAAATAAAAGGTAGGTATCTTTGGATGTTTTTCCAAGATGAAGTCAAACTCTTTTTTGTTCAGAATTCCGGTCGTGAGACCTTCTTCCAGATGTTTTTCAAGCTCCTGTAGATATTGTTCGGTAGGATCACGTTCTAAGACTTTATATGTGGTGGCATCAGAGAGCAATCTTTCTACTTCTTTTTCATATGCTTCTCGTTCCATAATTACCACGCCTCCTCCTTTATCTGCTGGTTTTATAACAATCTGGTTGTCTTCTCTTAGTTCTTTTAGAGCGTCTCTTTCTGTTTTTGATAAGTTCTGTTTTATTGTTTGACGTTCAGGAATTTTTTCAATTTCCTTTTCTACCAGTTTCCTAAATGTTTCAATATGGGAGCCTTTACAATGTATCGGGTTGAATGTTGATGTGGGTTTCAGGGTTGAGTGTAAGAATTGGTCGTCTATGATGTTCATGCAAGCAGTTGTTTCTTCTTTTGAAAAGAACTTCTTTAAGCATAATTTTCGGATATATTTTTGAAGGTCGATGTAGAGGTCAAATTTATTAATCTTCGACTGGGGAGCGAACTTCAAGCCTTTTTGCAAAATGTCTAGTTGTGCTTTCATAAGAATTTTCTTGCTCAAATTAAATACTGACTGTTTCTTTACTTGTAAGTCTTTCTTCTTGCTCCTTGCTCCTCCTCTCTTTCCCCTCCTTCTATGTTCCTTCCTTCTTTCATTTTCTTGTTTCTGGGTGTTGTTGTGTCTGGTGGTTTCCTGATTCCCCGATTGATGTCTAAAAAACAGTTTTCCTCATAATCAGATTCATCATCCGTTTCTTCACAGTGGTTTCTCTTGGTTGAATTTTTTCTTGGCTGCAAAGTTTTCTGTAAATTTTTACCGTCCGTATTTAATTTGAGCAAGAAAATTCTTACGAAAGCACAACTAGACATTTTGCAAAAAGGCTTGAAGTTCGCTCCCCAGTCGAAGATTAATAAATTTGACCTCTACATCGACCTTCAAAAATATATCCGAAAATTATGCATAAAGAAGTTCTTTTCAAAAGAAAAAACAACTGCTTGCATGAACATCATAGACGACCAATTCTTACACTCTACCCTGAAACCCACATCAACATTCAACCCGATACATTGTAAAGGCTCCCATATTGAAACATTTAGAAAACTGGTAGAAAAGGAAATTGAAAAAATTCCTGAACGTCAAACAATAAAACAGAACTTATCAAAAACAGAAAGAGACGCTCTAAAAGAACTAAGAGAAGACAACCAGATTGTTATAAAACCAGCAGATAAAGGAGGAGGCATGGTTATTATGGAACGAGAAGCATATGAAAAAGAAGTAGAAAGATTGCTCTCTGATGCCACCACATATGAAGTCTTAGAACGTGATCCTACCCAACAATATCTACAGGAGCTTGAACAACATCCGGAAGAAGGTCTCACGACCGGAATTCTGAACAAAAAAGAGTTTGACTTCATCTTGGAAAAACAACCAAAGATACCTACCTTTTATTTCTTACCGAAAACTCATAAGAGCCTCATAAATCCACCTGGACGACCAATAGTATCAGGTATTAAATCAGTCACATCTAATCTGTCAAAATACACAGATTTTTTTCTCCAAACAATAGTCACTCAACAGAAGAGCCATCTTCAAGATACCACAAGTATACTCCAAAAATTAGAAGCTATTAAATGGGAACAGAGCTTCTTTCTTTGCACCACTGACGTCAAGTCCTTATATACATGTATCGCACACGATCTAGGATGTGCTCACAATAGACATTTCCTTTCTACAATGACAAACCTTCCAAATCAACAGGTCAATTTCATAATGGCAAATATTGAATTTGTGCTAACACACAACTACTTCTGGGACAATGATAAATTCTACTTGCAAAAGTGTGGAACTGCCATGGGCACATCACTGGTGCACAGTTATGCCAACCTCTTCCTCGCCAAATGGGAAGATGATAACATCTGGTCGAATAATGAATACCTTGCACACATCAAGTGTTGGTACCGTTATATCGACGACATCTTCTTCATATGGAGTGGTACAGAGGAAATCCTTGAAGAATTCAAATCCCACATAAACAATAATACCTTGAACCTGGAGTTTACAACAATAACAAGTAAAGAGCAGATTGTCTTCTTAGATTTGGAAATTTATATTCAGAACAACATTCTACAATCAAAGACACATATCAAACCCGTTAATGGAAACAACATGTTATCAACAACCAGTAATCCCCATCAGAACTGGATCGCAAACATACCACGTGGTCAATTTCAAAGAATAAAAAGAAATTGCACAGATCTGGCCATATTTAAAGCACAAAGTGAAGACCTGATGTGTAATTTTTTGGAGAAAGGGTATAAGAAAGAAAAACTGGAAGCAGACATTGCAAAAATTTAACAGATGGACAGAAAAGATCTATTAAGATATAAAGATAAAATCAAAGATATGAATGTTTCTTTACGTCTCCCTTTCATCACTCAATTTAACAGCAATTCAAAGGTGATTGAAGAAATGCTGAACAAACATTGGCATATCCTGCATCTAGATGAAACATTACGACATATGTTGCCAGAAAAACCAAAAGTAATTTACCGCAAAGCTAAAAATGTTAAACAATTCTTAGTCTCAAGCCATCTAAAGAACGAAACACGAAGCAGTTCTAAAATAGGCAAAGGCTATTATAAGTGTTTAAACTGCAAAGCATGCAAGAACGATGATGAGAAATCCACCAGACCGATTACTGCCTTCAAATCATTTGCGACAGGAAAAGAATATACCATCTATGACTCCCTCATGTGTGACACAGAAGGGGTTATATATTTAGCCACCTGCACCTGTGGGTACCAATATGTCAGCCAAACTAAAAGGAAAGCAAAGATAAGATTTGCTGAGCATATCTATAATGTAAAAAAGGGACTTAAAACACACAGCCTATCAAACCATTTCCTAGAGAAACATCATAAAGATCCGACTGGACTTACGTTTCTACCAATTCAAAAGATAAGAACAAATTGGAGAGGAGGAGACATAACTATTGATCTAAGAAAACAAGAACGTAAATGGATATTCGAATTAAAAACCTTACAACCATCTGGCCACAATATTGATATCGACCTTAATGTTTTTTTTATAAACACACATTCCTTACACTAAGTGGCACCTGTTTTAAACATACTTAACTTTCAAATCTTCAAACTTTAATTAAGAAAAATGGAGCACTTCGATTTCCTTTTTTTATCATGTGCTTCCCGCAATTTTCGTTGTCACTTCCGGACCGGAAGTCCCGGAAGTTCTGTTTTTTTCCAAATGGGAACAATAAAGTTTTAGTATAAATAAACGACTGTTTAATTAACTAACCACCTTGAAAAAGTGCTTTGAACAGCACGAAACGCGTTGGTGGACAAGTGGTATCACAAAGAAGAACATCCACGCCGCTTGGCGGACCCGGACTTACGTCTCACTTTCCGGCTTTTCTACAACATCTCTCTCCCGCTGGATGCAGCGGTGAGAGCCGTGACTCACAAAACCGGCCACGGACAACCCTCACAGCAATACCAACGACTGAGGAATCCCCGTGAGTAAGTTAGGGACAGTTAGATTCCAGACTTTTACATCTATATCTGGATACCACCAACCTAACCATTTCTCAAAAGAGCTGTAAACAGAAGTTTTTTTTAATTAACCATCACTCTTTTTTACAGGTGCCACACTCACTTTCTACACGTATAATTTAGTGCTCGTTTTTAACTTATAAACCATCCATTTTATCTGAGCTGCTTTTACATGAGCGCAGACAACATTTTTTATTGCCCTTTGTAGTTTAGCCGTCAGTAGTAATGCCCCCTGTAGTTTGCCCCCTTGTAGTTTAGCCCCTGCAGTTTTGCCTCCAGTAGTTAAGCCCCTGTAGTTATGCCCCCTTGTAGTCTAGCCCCAGTAGTTTAGCCCCTCTGTAGTTTGCTCCCAAGTAGTAATGCCCTTGTAGTTACGCTCCCAGTAGTAATGCCCCTGTAGTTATGCCCCCAGTAGTAATGCCCTCCTGTAGTTTGCCCCCAGTAGTTAGCCCCTTTGTAGTTTGCCTCCAGAAGCTTGCCCCCTTGTAGTTTGCCCCAGTAGCTTGCTCATTTGTAGTTTGCCCCCAGTAGATGCGCTGCTACCTAAGGAAGAAAACAAACAAAAAGCACAATACTCACCGAGCCCCGCTCCCACTTCCAGACCGCTGCAGTCCTCTCTTGGCATCCGCTCCTCGGCACTATGGGAGAGACGTGATGACGTCTCTCCCATAGCGCACAGTGACAGCGCCGGAAGCCGGAGCTCAGTAGTGAGCTCCTGCCGCCGGCTTCCACTGTAGAGAGGGAGACGGGCACCCGTTGGTAACACAATCTCAGCGGGCGCGATCATCATCTCCCTGCGGCGTCGGGGACAAATCGGGTTAGGTGAGCCGGAGGAGGTGGAACTGCGTTTCGTCTCCAAGTGGAACTGACGGAACGCAGTTCCGCCCCATTCCGGATCACTTTAACCGCTGCCTGCACCTATTATTAATATGCCTGTGCTCTCCACTTTATCTCTCTCCAAGATTTGATAAAAAATCGCTCTCTTTATTATCTCTCTATCAAAGTGAAAGTTTTATTCTCATCCGCACTTTGTTTCCTGACGTATATCTCTCTAACACCTCCTCCCCTAATATCAGCTGGGACCACCAATAGCCTCAAATTAGATTTCACTCTGGCATGTTGGCCAACCTTGTTGTGTGTTTTTTTTCCCAAAATATTTTTTTGGACATTCACAAAAAAATAAGCATACATTTCAGTATACAACAACTTATAGCGGTAACAGCAGATCAGCATGGCATAAGAGAAAGATACCATCATAGATCAGGCAAAGGAAGAAAAAAGTTACAAACAATGTCAATTTCACAGTCCCTAGAAAGGTGGATGACCTAGGGTGAGCAATTCAAGATTGTACCAGGTAGTATATTTCACAGCCTGTCGGAGGGGAGTTTTAATAGTTTCATCGAGCATCTGTACATAAGGGAGCCAAATGTCAAAGAATTTTTCAATTTTACGTTCTTTATCAATAGACATCTCAAGCCACTCCATATGAAATAGGTATGATAACCGTGGCAATAACAAAGCTAGGGACAATGAATCAGTAGCTATCCATTGTGATAGGATAGCCTTTTTGCTTGTGGCTGCTATTTTAGTCAGCAGCCGGCGCTGGCCAAGGGACAGCCCAGGCGTTAAAGATTGACAGTGGACGTCCCAGATAGCCCATTCAGGGGTGGCCACCACACCAATTTGCAGCTCAGTTTTGATATAATTTTGTACTAGGCCCCAGAACTTGAGAACTTCAGGACAGCTCCATAGACAATGATATATGTCTGCCTAAGGCGCTCCGCATTTAAAAGATTTGGAGTCAGGAGCCGTGCCCATTTGGAATCGTAATTTTGGCGTAATATAGGAGCGATGCAGTATTTGATAGTTCATCTCAGCATATGATGCTGACGAGAGAGTTTGGTAATTTTGTTAAAAGCTGTAAGCATATCAGATGTGGTAATAGTTGGAAAGTCCACTGCCCATTTGGTCATTCCTGATTGAGTAGTGTCCCAGTCTATAATTTTTTTGAGAAATGTATAAAGGAAGGCCGTAGAATGGTGAACTTTAGGTGTGGCTTGTAAGACGACATCTAAATTGTTCGTTTTGTCTTGTATTGTCATTGTGGTTAATAATTTGTGAAGATAGCTACGAATCTGAAAATATGCAAATAGTGGGATTGGAAGTTGTGGAAGCCTCTCGCAAAGAGTAGTATATGTGCACATCTGGTAGGTGTCTCGGTCAATCAACTGGTACAATAATCTAATGTCTTGATTTTCCAGAGCAGCCAACGTGAGTTGTATAGTCGTCCCGTGAAAACCTGGGTTGTGCGATAAGGGGAGAAAGGTGGTGTTATGGCTGGAGACGCCCATCCTAGAACGTGCTTGTCTCCAGGCCATGCATGTTGACATTAATAGAATATTGCTTTGTATCTGAGGAGGGAAAGAGGACGGACGTGTGTGTAATAAGCCAACGAGTGGGGTGTCAGGGCAAAAGGCCTGTTCCAAGCCGGTGTTAGCGAAAACCTCCGTCCCATGTATCCAGTCGACTGCATAACGATAATTTGCAGCCAGCATATAACTTCTGATGCAGGGTAGGTTCACACCGCCCAACTTTTGCGATTGGCACAACTTAAATAACGAGATTCTAGGTTTTTTGTGTGCCCAGATAAATTCACTAAAGGCCCTGTTGAGAATTTTCAGGTCTGCCTCAGATATCAGTAAAGGTAACATTTGAATGGGGTATAGAAGTCTCGGGAAGGTGATCATTTTAATCAATTGACATCTGCCTAGATAAAAGAGGGGTAAGTGCTTCCACTTCTGAAAATCGTCTAGGGTACGTGCAATGACTCGTGGGAAGTTGTATCTATATAAGTCAGCAGGGTTGATGGGTATTTTAAGGCCTAGATATGTGATCGTCTGTTTTGCCCATCGAAAAGGGAATTGGTCATCCCAGTCGTGAGTCGCACCGGGATGAAGGGCTAGAGCTTCAGTTTTAGATTTATTGATCTTGAATCCAGAAATTGATTAAAAAACCATCAGCAGAGATAATAAACTAGGAAACGCATCTTTGGGATTCGAGAAGTATAGCAGTAAGTCATCGGCGTAGGCCGTGACTTTAAGGTCTCGGTCACCAATTTTAATCCCGTGCCAGGTGGTGTTGAGGTGACAGTGTCTAATGAGCGGGTCCAATGCAAGGTCAAATAAGAGTGGGGATAATGGACATCCCTGTCTCGTGCCTCTATGCAACGTAAAGATATCAGTGTTCATTCCATTCACTGTGAGGAATGCAGCCGGAGAGGTATAGATAGTGTGGAAAAATTTAACAAAACCAGCCCCAAATCCCTGACAGTGAAGAATTCTCAGCAAATGTGACCACGACACACGGTCAAACGCTTTGTCAGCATCACAACTTACTAACAGGGACTTTCCCCCCCGGTGATTGGCCCGATGTGGTCAATGCCGCTATCAATTGTCTAATATTATGTACTGAGGTTCTTCCCTTCACAAAACCGGTCTGGGATGGATGTAATATCGTAGGTAGTATAAGTTGCAGCCTATTTGCCATAAGAGCAGTTAAAATTTTAAAGTCCTGATTCAGAAGGCAAATTGGGCGATATGACTGAACTTGGGTGGGGTCTTTCCCCGGCTTTGGTAGTACTATCACCCGAGCCTGATTAAAGGTAGGAGGGGCAACATTTCCCGATAAAATGGAATTCATTAGTGATAGGAGATGAGGTGTAACATGGGGTAACAATAATTTATAGTATTCCGCGCTCAAACCGTCTGGGCCAGGGGATTTGCCGTTAGCTAAGTGTTTAACCACCGTCGATAATTCTAAGTCTGTGACCGGTGTCATGAGGGAAGTTCTGTCGTCTTCAGTCAGTGTAGGGGATCCGGCAGAGCGGAGGAAGGCCATACCACCAATAGGGTCGTCCGGTGGGGCAGTGTAAAGTTCCTTGTAATAGGTCAAGAAAGAGTCAGCAATAACTGCCGGGTCAGAGGACAATTGAGGGCCTGTATGCAGAGATAGAATAGTTGGGGTGGGGCGCTGACTACGAACCATGTTCGCGAGGAGTTTGCCTGCCTTATTACCCCACTTATAATATCTGTGTTTTTGAAAGTCTAGAGCGTGTTGTGCTCTTTCTGTGCAGAGAGTATCATAGAGGTGTTTTGTTTCAGTGTAAATCCTACGGTTATCATCTGTTGGGGAAGAGAGCAGTTGTGCATATGAATTAGTGAGTGCCAGACCCAGGTCCCGATATCGCTGGTTAAGGTTCTTACGCTTGTTTGCAACGTATGCAATTACATAACCCCTCATCACCGGCTTGGAGGCAGACCAAAAGAGATTTATATCTCCTTCGTGCTGTGCATTGTCTTTAGCGTAATGTATGACATTAGTCTCTAAATAAGTCTTGAATTCAGGAGATGTATATAGGTAAGAGGGGAATCGCCAATTAAAAGAGGTAGTTTTGGGAGACTGCAGATCCAATGTGAATCATGTGGGTGCATGGTCAAAGATGGCAATGTTTTCTACTTTTGAGTCGCCTACCCTGGAGAGCAGTGTATCAGAGAGCATCCAATAGTCAATTCGACTGGAGTTAGCATGTGGGTGCGAGAAGAACGTATATTCTCGTCCGACAGGATGTTGATGTCGCCAAGGGTCTACCAAGTTAAGTGAGGACGATAGAAATTGTAATGCGGCTGGTGTGGAATGTGTGTGGCCACTAGATGTGTCAGATCTATCTAAAGACGGGTGAAGTGTGGAATTAAAATCTCCCCCAATTATTAGCCTGCCCTCAGCCCAGTCCTGAAGTCGGACATAGATATCCGTGAAGAATGCGTTATGTTCTGAATTAGGTGCATATAAAGTCACCAGGGTATAAAGTTCCCCTTCCAATTGTAATTTTATGAACAAAAACTGGCCTTCGTCGTCAGTACGAGCATCTAATATAGTATATCTGAGAGATTTGTGAAATATAATTAACACACCCCTTTTTTTTTAGGTAAACGAGGCTGATTTATAGTCTTGGAACCAGTTGTCCCTCAGGACATTAGGGTATCCTAATTTCCAATGCGTCTCTTGTAACATCGCAACATCAGGCCGTAGACGCTTAAGGTGCTGCAATATCTTCCTACGCTTAATCGGAGTATTTAAGCCTTCTACGTTCCAAGTAAGGAACTTGAGGCTTGTCTTAGTCATCGAAGACACCGCCATTTTAAACAAAAATCAACCAATACCTGTCCTGTTGGACATACAAAACATTAATATATTAAACCATGTGGCTCCCCCTATCCCAGCATGTAGGGAGGTCCAACTATTGTAAATACTGATAAAACTATACCATGTGATCAGTAGGAAAAACTGTTGTATGCAATATATAGTGGCGTGTCCATTTTCTAACGTTTTTGTTTGAACCCAAAACAGTGGTCCAAAGAACACTTTATAAACCATAAATATAAGTGCATCTAAATAAACATAAAAGGGAGGGGGAAGAAAGGGGATTAGGGTTAAGAAGAGAGGTAAAAGGGGGAGGAGGGGGGGTTGGGGTATCCAGGGACAGTCAGTTCCACAAACATACTGTGCAGCAATAATCATAAAAATAAGGCAATTTGTAATCAGCCATACATTACCAAACATGAAAGCAGTAAGAAGGATGAGTTATATGTTAAGTCCATGGGAAGACATGTTATAAGTCTCTGTCTCTGGAGGCCGTCGAGGACGAACCTCTTAATGATTCCGCAAACGTCTTGGCCGCTGAAGAGGTGTCGAACAGATAGGTTTTCCCATTATGTTGAGCACGAAGCTTTGCTGGATAAAGTAGGGCGAAACGGATTCCCTCTTCAAATAGGATTTTACAAGCTGGGGAAAATTCCCGCCGTCTCATGGCTACATTATACGAAAAGTCTTGAAACAGAAGCAACTTATCGCCGTGATAGGCGAGGCCTTGAGCTTTACGGTTTGCTTCCATCATCTTGACCTTATCTGTGTAGTTAAGAAATTTGAATATAACTGGTCGGGGTCTGCGGCGGTCCGCCTGGAAGTCAGGACCAATTCGGTGAGCACGCTCAATCATCATGGATTTGCCTTCCGTCAAACAGCCGAGTTCCGTCGGTAGCCAGGTTGAAACCAAGGACATCAGCTCCCGAGGTTTAACGGATTCTGGCAGGCCAATCAGCCGGAGGTTATTTCGACGATTACAATTTTCTAAATCTTCGAGCTTTTCTTGTATTGCAGAAATAGTGGATGTTTGGCTATCGACGACAGAACCTGTCGCAGTCAGATCATCTTCCAAGTTTGAGACATGTTGTTCGGCCTCTTCCAGCCGGGAGCTGTGCTCTTTTAGCTGCGTCATGGTAGAATCAATGGCGTCTTTCAGACCAGCGAGTTTCTTATCCAACAGCGGTGAGAGCATGTCAGAGATTTCCTGCACCCTGGTCACTGCGTCTGTCGTATATCTCGAGGGGTCCGGTACACTGTCCAAGACATTGGCATTGGGTGAAGGAGGCGGAGAACATGCGTGCATAGAGGCCAAAGCCCTAGTCTCCTTAGTTTTCGCCGGTGCGGATCCGCGACCCCCTCTCTGAGACTTCGCCACCTATTTATCCATGATAATAAAAAGAGGTTGCTTCGTGCCAAGATGAGAAAGTAGGGGAAATCGGTTATCCTGCCCTGCAGGGAGTATTATGTCTGTTGAGTTACAAATACGCGGCCACAGTTGATGAAAAGACGGCACGTCAAATCAAATGGTAGCCTCCGGCAGCGCCGGTCTCCAGCAGCCCCCGGCAATGTGTTTCGATGGCCCCCTGAGGTACCCCGTTACCTGGGGTGTCGTCCCGGAGCAGGGGCAGTCGTTCTATGCAGGTGTCTGTGTGTGCCTTAATAATCACTCCCCGGCAGCAAAGGGTGTTAGGGCAGCAGAGCTGGGGCCCTCCACAGATAACTGTAATATGCAGAGATGGGCTGAGCAATTTTCATGTGGCAGGGTCGTAATGTATGGGCTGCGTGAGGCCAGCTATGAAAGAGGCCCTGTCTCCGGCGGCGTCAGGCCAGGGAAGCGTGGTCCAGCGGAGGCCTTAGTTGCTGCAGGGGGAGGGGGGGGGATCCTGCACTCACCCGCACACTGGTGTCTGTTCTCCTGTGGCCAGAGCCCGGC
This sequence comes from Pseudophryne corroboree, assembly GCF_028390025.1. Classification (NCBI taxonomy): domain Eukaryota; kingdom Metazoa; phylum Chordata; class Amphibia; order Anura; family Myobatrachidae; genus Pseudophryne; species Pseudophryne corroboree. The sequence continues at coordinate 685,467,445 of NC_086446.1, forward strand.
AACACCCTCCGGTGTTGAGTGGGGTGTGTGAGTGTTGGGAGTCCGCCACAGGTGTCAGCGCTGTCTGTCCTGGAGCGCGGTTGAAGCGGGGAATCAGACGAACAGGATGCCCGGCCACTCACAAGATGGCGGCCGCGGGCAGCATGCACCACACTTGGCGCTCGAAATCCGGGGAAAAGAGTTGGTGGGGAGCCGGGGAGGTAATGCCCTCTTGCCCACCGCTATCTCCGCTGGGCCCTGAGGTGTTAGGTCAGTTCAGGGCTCAGTGCACACCCCGCGATTCAGGTGCTTTTCAGCGGGGGCACGGAGAGCTGAGCTAAAATGCGGCCGTGCTGCAGGCCCGCCCACCGGAAGTCCCCTTGTTGTGTGTTTTATGTGTGAGTGATAACTTACAAACACAACACTGATGATGATCGCCAGCGCTAGGGAGCTGCTTGTGATTGGCTAGTTGTGCATGCACCGATGACACTGATAGGTGTTTTCTCTGTGGCTTTTGCATATATTATGTTTTTCTTTGTGTGTTAACAGTCTCTTTTATTTCAGAAACAGAGAGTTGCATCTGGCAGATGAGAGGATACTGTACATCGCATTAAGCCTACTAGCGAATGCATATTTTGCAAGCAAAAAAATGGTTTAAAACCTGCGCATGAGCTTATGTGACGTACACTTAATGGAAAGCAGTAACAGGCTGCCAGTGCTCACCTCTTAGTTGTCATACAGTAGTTGCAGTGACACCCTTTTTACCGGAATTTGGGGGAAATTATGGCCAAACTCATTATCACAATCAGGACGGGATGTACTAAAGGGAAAATGCGATAAAACCCCCCGTTTTTATATGTACTAACACCCGGCCGCTGGGTTTACGCAGCCGAGGGTATCGCCATCTTTTGATGGCTATGCCCTATAGAAGCCTATGGGCTTCTTTCCGCCGCCGCCATATCCCACCGTCGCCACTTCCCACTGCCGCTCACGACGACATCCCACCCCCCTACATACCTGTGTGTGCAGTAAGCTGCTGCTGGTGCGGCCCCTCTCCTCCTTCTCCCCCGCAGCACAGCCTTGTCTCCTTCCAGCTGCAGGGGGTAGGAGGAGGAGCCCGGGGACTCCCAGCACACGTCACCTCCCGGGTCTGGGAGGTGACGGAGACCCCCACGACCCCTGCAGACAACATCGCGGGGGCCTCCTATACCGCATTGCGATGTTAATCGCATATGTTAGTACATATGTGTTTAGCATCGCTGCATTAGGGGCGGCGATCAGTGATAGTACATCCCGCCCTCAAGGTTTATGAAACCCCTTTCCATTATTATACATTATATTAAATCTGTCAATAAGTCAACTGAAATAATAGAAAGCACATTGTTTTTGTAATACCTTTAGCCAATGCTATATCTCAGTTATGTGACACATTACCGACGGCTACATCCTGCCTCCCTCTAAATCCCGACAGTCGGCATGCCGACTAGCAGGAACTATTCCTTCTCGCTGCAGAGCCCACAGCGTGGCTAGCGTCCGCAAGGGGCTTGTTGCATTGGCCCCTCCCCCTCGCCGGCATTCCGCCGCCGGGATCCCCAGTGGCGGTAACCCATACCCAACCCATTCCATCATACAGTAATGTGGCTCCAGAGAGATTCTCATCTTGACACAATGTTATTGTGAGGAACTTGGGGAGGGATGTTGTCATTGTATGAAAGCACACATCCCTATTGAGTAAAGATGAGTCATGTTTTGTATCAAGCATTTTTTTTTCTTGCATAGATTTTAAAATGTGCTATAATTTGCTTGTTTTACTACACTGCAGAATAATGATCACTACGACAATACAGCTTGTCCACTATACACACGTCGCTACAATTTTGTTTAATACTTGTTTTAATTTATACTGCTGATACACAGCTATAATTTTACAATTTTTTCGTCTGTGAATACCATTAAAAGTTAAGTTTTATCTAATCCTACATACAAACTACAATCTCCTATCTATTCTTCCAATTTTCTATCAATCTATAGAAATTAAGTGTGCCCCTGAGAGACATAATAGTCCTCTTCTTTTTTGCTTCTTTGCAAAACAATCCCTTACCACTATACACAGACCCTGCTTTCATAACGGTGGGGTCCTTAATTCTATTACCATGGCCACCAAAGCCTAGGCCCGGCCTAGATAGTGCTTCTGAGCACAGGCCCACTATATGTATTAGGGGTGTTTGGGACCGCTCTAATTATACATCAGCTTGATGGTGCGTTGGTCATAGGCATGAGAAAAGTATTTTAATCTTTGGCAGATGTGTACTAAGAATTGAAATGTGATAAAGTAGACAGAGATAAAGTACCAGCCAATTAGCTCCTAACTGCCATGTCACAGGCTGTGTTTGAAAAATTACAGGAGCTGATTGGCTGGTACTTTATCACTCACCACTTTATCACTTTTCAAGGCTTAGTGCATCTGGCCAGATTGTGTATATTATATATAATTTGTGGGCCTATTTTACAATATAGTTAAACCACATATAACAGCAAAGGTATTTTTTCTTTCAAAACAATGCACCTATCAGCTTCAGAGGTCCTCCTGCAATAAGCCGATCAGAGGTGGTGGGCTAGTCCTGGTGACTTCCATCTTCATCTGTGTGTATATGCAGCAATGATATTGCCACTGACTGTGTCTCAGTTGCAAATTACATATGTGTGACCTTTATCAGACTGTTGGGGGTCATTCCGAGTTGATCGCTCGCTAGCTGTTTTTAGCAGCCGTGCAAACGCTATGCCGCCGCCCACTGGGAGTGTATTTTAGCTTAGCAGAAGTGTGAACGTATGCATTGCAGAGCGGCTACAAAATAATTTTGTACAGTTTCAGAGTAGCTCCAGACCTACTCAGCGCTTGCGACGACTTCAGACTGTTCAGTTCCTGTTTTGACGTCACAAACACGCCCTGTGTTCGCCCAGCCACGCCTGCATTTTTCCTGGCACGCCTGCGTTTTTTCGAACACTCCCTGAAAATGGTCAGTTGACACCCAGAAACGCCCTCTTCCTGTCAATCACTCTGCGGCCAGCAGTGCGACTGAAAAGCTTAATCGGCCGTTGTGAAAGTACGTCGCGTGTGCGCATTGCGCCGCATACGCATGCACAGAAGTGCCATTTTTTGCATCATCGCTGCACAGCGAACATTTTCTGCTAGCAATCAACTTGGAATGACCCCCTGTGTTTGATTGCCTCTTCCATCCTCTTTTTTGTCTTTCTAATAATAAGTAGCTGACATATGGCCAGAGCCGGATTAAAGCAGGAGCAACAGCTACTCTCCCAGAATGGCCGGGAGGCTCAAGAAAATCGTGTGACCCTTCCAATCCCTGGAAGAATGGACAAGTCTCCCTGGACCCAGCCGCCCACTTTGAGAATGAAGTGGGGGATCGGGAAGCCGATGACGCAATTCTCGCAGATTTGTGTCCTCGTTTGTATCTAGAATACTTTGTAGCTAGAAGTCCACTGTATCTAAACTATTTCAATGTTTTGCATTATATTTCCAGCAGAGGTCACACTTCCACTAAAAACACATACACACACCATGCAGAGGGAATTGAGTCTGTGATGTTGCATAGTCTCAGGATAGATATCGGAGGAATGAAATATTCAGACTCCGCTTATTTGTTTTATTTTGATTTAAGATTGTTTGATGTTTTTCGTGTTTATAGTTTACCAAAGTTCTGTATAGTATATTTATTCCTTTGGGATTTTTCTTTTTTCTGTTATGAAGGCTGCCTCGACATGAGCACGGAGAGTGTCCCTAGACTGCGGCAGACGTCGAGGGCTCCGCTTGCTCTAGCTGACGCACCATTGTTTCATGCAGGCAGACATTAGATGTCACAAGCCCTTTCGGATTGGGTGCAGTAAAGCACAACAGTCCTGGTAAACTAAGAGCCGGCACACTGTAACATTCTTACATACTGCATTTATTTCCATGCACACAATGCAGGAACACACAAGGCCGATACGTGTTTAACTCTTTATCGCAGCCAACAGCTTTACTTTTATGACATAGATAATAAACACAGAACTGAGCGCCTGATTGAGAGGAGTATGCAAAGCATGCATCAAGGTGCCGCTGCGAACTCGCACGCAGGGAGGATTCCTTCACACAATGATTGACAGGAAGTGACCATTTGGGGGTGTTAATATGGTGTTAGCAGGGAGTGGTTGTTAAGGCGTGTCATGGATGATCTTGGGCGTCTGCTGCGAGCCGTAACATACAAAATCATGGCACCTGCGTGACTACTTCCGGGTCGAGTCTGCATAGCCATAGATCTACCCTTCAGCCTGATGTTCCTTGTTCTTGCGAATAGGATGCGTATGTGTACGCAATTGTGAATGAGTTGCTGTAGGTCCGGTGGACGTCTCTTCTCGTCTCTCGGCGGCAGCTTCAATTGCTGATATCTGCAGGCCCTGAGACTAGGAATACTCATATATCTTACGGCTGTGCAGGTTGCAAGGGAAAGGAGTGTCTGGTAGCCAAATCCTTGCAGTCAAATGGCAGAAACAGTTTAGTTTTTAGTCTTCCACTGGCAATTTGAATGATCTGTCTCATTTTAACACTTATTCCAGACATAATGACTTTAATAAGGCAAAATCAATTTCAAGTGTCGTTATTGAGGATTATATATTAAGTTCGTTCCATGTACAGTAAGTACTGTGTGCAAGAGCTTTAGAATACAATGCATACAATTGTTTTGTTTGCAAGGTTTTTACTCCATTCTATGATTTTTCCTATAGGTAACCCTTCCACAGCTTGGAAATCTACAGTTTCTGGATATCCTCATGGCCTAAAACAGTTGTGTTAACCTCTCTTCTAAAACTCAAACAACTATTAATGACTTTGTAGTATAAGTAAATATAAATTTTCATACAGAATATTAGCAGCATATATATTAGCAAAATGGTCAGCACTCTCAAAGTTGATCTTCTTTGAAGGTACATTTGCACTTACTTTTCCAGACCTGAGTTTCCAGCGGAGAGCGTAGGTTTATAAAGCACAAGGGGGGTAATTCAGACCTGATCGTAGATGTGCTACATTTAGCACATCTCCGATCAGCTTCCCTGACATGCTGGGGATCGCCCAGCACAGGGCTAGTCCGCCCCGCATGTCAGGCCCTGCTCCGTCATACAAGTACAAAAGCGGCAATGTTTTTGTACTGTAGGAGTAGCTCCCTACCAGCGCAGCTCCTGCGCGCTGGCAGGGAGCTACTCGTCGCTGCTCGAGTCGCAGCGGCTGCGTGTGACGTCGCGCAGCTGCCGCGGCCTGCACCCCCAACGGTCCGGGCACGCCTGCGTGGTCCGGACCGTGCCCCCTAAATGCCGGCCAAACGCCACCGGCCTGCCCCCTCCCGCTCAGCGGTCGCCTCTGCCTGTAAATCAGGCAGAGGCGATCGCAGGGCTAAGACAGCCGTCGGATTCCTGGCCTCCAGTTGCCAGGCGGGGGGGAAGGGGGAACAGAACAAAGCCCCCTGTGCGCTGCGGGCTTGGTTGCGAGCTGTGCTCGCCACAGGTTATATTCCCACTCCATGGGGGTGACGTGGACACCCACGTGTGGGAATAGTCCCTGTTGGTTGACATGCCGACTGTGAGGATTGTAAGGGGGCGGTATTCCGGCATCGGTATTGTGACCGGTGGTCTCCTGACCACTGGTCAGGTAACTGCCTCCCCTTTTTAGGAGTGTGCCCATGTCATGCCAAAACATGATACCTTTTCCACCGAGGTAGCTCTGAGCTGGCAGATATAGGGTCTTATCCTACATTTTAATGGGATTTAATTTATCCGAGAGCAGGTAGTAGTGGTAATCCTTCTTATCTACTGGGTGGTTCATGTAGACACAACAATGCAAA